>NC_056725.1:1813437569-1813737569 GCF_019279795.1 Protopterus annectens | reverse complement strand
CAGATGTTTGAGACTAAAAAAAGATACTTTGAACTCTTGCAGATGGAGTAGCCCTCACCATCTGCAGTCCCACCTTTGCTTCCAGCTTTCCAGAATGCTTTTTCTGCTGCCTCTCAGAACCCAGAGTCACAACCTCTTGCTTCTAAGAGACCAGACAGATTTTATAAAGTGTCTGCAAAGAAGCAGTACCTTTTCAAGAACCCTCCAGCAGACCCTGCAGTCATTGCAGTGTCAGCTGATAAGTCCTCTAGGCAACTACCTTCCTCTTCCCTTTTCCCTACTGATAAAGAAAGTAAATTTATGGACAGGTTGGGGAAGAAAGTATATACTTCTTCCAACTTGGCCATTAGAGCTATTAATTATCAGACCCACATGGCCAAGTTTATTTTAGACTCCCTGACCAAGGCCTCTACTGAGGTTCCAGACTCACCACCTAAGGCCCAACCAAGTACCCCTTTGTTCACGGTTTCTCAAGTGACCAGACACTCTCATAAGTGCAGCTGTGATGCTGTAGAAGCATCTTCAAAGTCTGCTGCTTCTTGTTCTGTGTTAAGGAGGTTTTTGTGGTTGAGACTTCAGCCTTTACCTTTGGATGTCCAAGCGAAGTTGTTAGATGCCCTTTCGGACAACAAAGCCCTCTTTGGAGCTGCCTCTGCAGAGCTACTTAAGTCTCTGCAGGAAAAAGGTAAAGACTTAACAAAATCTTAACCATTTATTGGTTTCACCTGTTCCCAGATTCCATAGAAATTACCCTCAAAAACCTAGCTTTATCAAGAGGCAGTCCTCTCATCCCTCTGCAATTCAGTCCAGGGGACAGAGACATCATAGGAAACAATCTGCCCCTAATCTTCTACCACCCCCACACCTTCTTCCTTTCGGAAGCAGGCAGACCCAGATAGAGCTCCTCCACTGTGACTCTCTTCCCTTACCTAGTTCCACCCCCATCCTTACACCTACTCCTTTCCCTACCCTCCTGGCAGAAAATCACCATAGACAAGTGGGTGCTTTCCATCATCGAGAGGGGATACTTCATGACTTGGTGGGCAGTTCCACCCTTCCAGGGAATTCGTCAACCCCCACACAATCAGCTTTTTCCCACTATCCTGAGCCAAGTCCTCTCTCAGGGAACTATAGACCAAGCACCTGAAGATCATTTAGCCAAGGGGTTTTATTCCAGGATGGTTTTGTTTCCAAGAAAAGATGGTCCTTGGGGACCCGTACTCGACTTATCCCACCTCAGTCTCTTCCTCAAGGTGCCTACCTTCAAAATGCTCACATTACAGCACCTTCTTCCCCTTATTTCTCAGCAAGCCTTCATGGCCTCCCTGGATCTGAAGGATGCTTACCTTCACATCCCTATTCATCCAACTTACAGGAAATGTTTACATTTCTCAGTGGGTTCTTCACATTTTCTGTTCTCTGCCTTACCCTTTGGGCTTTCCACAGCCCCAAGAGTATTCACAAAGTGTCTAGCCCCCATTATTGCACATTGCAGACTGCAGGGTGTACAAATGTATCCTTACTTGGACAACCTCCTTATTCTGCACCAAGATTCTGCCATCCTTTCCCAACACTTGGACACGGCTTGCAAGTTTTTGCTGAGCCTAGGCTACATGGTGAATTGCCTAAAGTCTCAAATGGGTCCTTCTCAAGATCTTGTTTTTCTGGGATGAAGGATAAGGACAAACTTGATGTCAGTCTTTCTCCCTGCCCAGAAAGTGGAATTTCTTACTCAGTTCTTCCACTCCCTGCTGTCTCTACCAACCATCGCAGCCAGGGAGTTTCTCAGAATCCTAGGTTACATGGCTTCCTTTGTTCCCATGATCCCTCTAGCTAGGATGCACATGAGGAAGTTTCATTGGGTCTGGAGAAATTCTTGGAAGCAACACTCTCATCCCTTGGATACAAAACGTCCTCTTCTTCCCTGTTTAAATAGGGAGCTCTCCTGGTGGATTGCTACCATTACTCTCAATCAAGGGGTACAGTTGCAGCACCTTCCACCCAAACAGCATCTTTACACAGATGCATCAGATCTAGGTTGGGGGGATATCCTACACAATGCCAACACTCATCTCAAAGTACAGAGGGAGTGGTCCATTCAAGAAAGGAAGGACCACATCAACCTAAAAGACCTAAGGGCCCTTTCCTTGGCAATACTGGCCTTTAAAAGGCATCCTTCTGCCAGGTACTCTGAAGGTAATCACAGACAACATGACAGTTCTGTGGTATATAAACAAACAGGGAGGAACAAAGTCTTACCCTCTCAGCAGTCTTGCTATTCAAATCTGGTCCCTGGCAGCAGCACTACATATTCACTTGCAGGCAGTTTACATTCCATCAGAAGGCAGTGGGATGACAGATACCCTGAGCAGAACTTTTGACACCCTCCTGCAAATGGATGCTTCACATGGAGGTATTTCTTGATCTAATTCACAGGTGGGATATTTCTCAGGCAGATCTGTGTGCCTCTTCCCAGAACAGACAAATGCCCCTCTTTTGTACAAGGCCTGGAAGGTGAACGCCTTTTCCTTTTCATGGGAGGGAATATTCCTTTTTGCCTTCCCTCCATTTCCTTTGATTCACAAAGTCCTCCTGAAAATACAGAAGGACAAACCAAAAATCCTGCTGGTGACTCCCTTCTGGCCAAGACAGCATTGTTTTTCCCTACTTTACCTTCTAGCTCAGAGCAATCACCGCAGGTTATCTCACTACTTTGACCTACTCACACAAGACAGGGGATCCCTTATTCATCTCCACCTTTTCAATCTCAAACTGACAGTGTGGGTGATAGAGTTCTGATCCCCTTTAGGCACCTATATTCAGAGGATGTACTCAATGTCCTGCAGGAGGCCAGGAAGCCCAGTACCAGGAGAAACTGTTTATTAAACTGGAGAAGATTCTACCATTGGTGCCTCAAGAGAAAGCGTGACCCGTTTCAGGTTTCTGTTCCAATGGTCCTTTCTTACCTGTGTGAATTACTACATTCAGGGCTGACTTATTCCTCAGTGAAAGTACACCTTTCTGATATTTCTGCTTGCGTTCCCTTGACTCCACCTCTAGCTTCCAGGTTGGACGTCAAGCTGTTTCTGAAAAGAGTCCTTCAGGTAAGACCTCCTCATAAGCCTATCCCTCCTACATGGGACCTTAACTTTGTGCTGGAAAAACTTACATTGGCCCCTTTTGAGCCAGCCCATTCTTCCTCTCTTAAATTCTGTACTTGGAAAACAGTCTCATTAGTGGCCCTTCTGCAGGAGGGTCTTTGAGATCCAGGCCTCCCTATCTTGTTTTCCATAAAGATAGGGTTTGTCTCAGAACTAACCCTTCATTCATGACTAAAGTAGTTAATGAAATTTCCATAAACCAGACAATTAATTTACCTGTCTTTTACCCTCAGCCACAGAACTCCTCAGAAAGAACTTTGCAATTCTTGGGTGTTCATAGGCAACTGAGGTTCTGCTTAGACAAGACAAAACCTTTCAGACGGTCTGACCAACTCTTTTTCTTTTCATCCTAGGGACCTTGGCAAGGCAGTGTCAAAACACACAATTGCCTCTTGGATTTCTAAGGCTATTGCCTTTTGGTATTCCTTTCATGGAAAGCAATTGAGGTCATCTGTCAAGACCCATTCCACCAGAGCAGCTTCCTCTTCAAGGGCTTTGATTACGCTTCTATTCTAGAGGCTGCAACGTGCTCTTCTGTACATACCTTTACCAAGCATTCCAAATTGGATTTAATCTCCAGGGCTAGAACAGGATTTGCTAGATCTATCCTGCAGGGTCTCATAGACTTTGCTCCCCAACCTACCTCCCATGTTACTTCCTAGAGAGCTGTGGTACTCTCCCTAAGGTTATGAATACTGCAAAATGAGAATTGAAGGACATGAAATACTTGTGTATGAACTTACCATAACCATAGATGTCCTTCTCTTCCATGTTGCAGTATTCAGTCCCACCCATCTACCCCCTTTTTGGCCATATTATTACCTGTGTTCTTTTCCCTAACCACTGATTTTGTGTGTCTGGAAGGTTTATGCTTTGTTTTCTCTCCTCCTGCTCCTGGGATCTCTCTCTGTGTGACAGCCAGTTCTGAGTTGGATACGTGCAGACATCACAGATATAGCCTATGTCAGTTTATGGCCCCTGCATGCAATGTCGCACGTACCCCTGTTTCTAAGACTTTGGTATACTGGCCGGATGTCCGGTGCTGCAGGCAGCAACTCCCTAAGGTTATGAATGCTGCAACATGCAGGAAGACGTCTATGGTTATGGTAAGCTCTTACACAACTATTCTTTCTGGTCCCTAAAGGTTTGTGTTCCTTCCCACTTTGTTATTAGGTGACTGGATTCTGCTTGTAGAATAGCAGTCTTATGTTGTTCAGTTGCCTCATGTCGTGTGACATTGTATCTGAAGTTGTTGTCTTCATTTGCTCTTCACCCTGTGGCACTGGGGGCACTGAGGATCTTATCAGGGTGCTTGGGAATAGGCTCCACCATGTCAGGCTCCTTCCATGCCCGAGATATCACAAGATCCACCAGAGGATCTGGGAGAGGGGAAGTAGAGGGCCCTGCGCCAAACGTCTCCAGGAACACCAACTTGTCAGGGTTGGGTTTTTGGACAGACCACACCCCGTGCTGTCACAGGATCTCCATAATGTCTCCAAATGAGACTTCCTCTGGGTGTGATCAGGAGGAACCCTCCCCTTCCTCCAAGTCAGTGTCTTCCTTGAGAGACTCTGGTGGGGAGTCTATGTGCCTCCTTTTACACGTACGTTTTTGAGGAAGCTCCTCAGTGGGGGGTCTCTGGGGAGAACTGAAAAACATGCTCCCATGTGGGAGCTCCCTGGGGCGAAGAGGCAGCAGGCTGTCCCTGAGTTAGCAGGATGGCAGAATCCGGACCAGAAACAGAGTGAGCTAGGATGTATTCCAAAGATGAGAGCGTCAAGGGTCTCAATGGGGTTGAGAGAACCATCTCTATCACATCAAAGCCAGATGGAGAACGAACTGCCAGAGTTGGGACAGCAGATGAGTACGTAATCCTCTGGATCAATGGGAGAGCTGGAGCCAAACCTCCAGGCACCGAGACGCCGATTGGAAGGCTCTGCTCCAGAGAGTCAGAATCATCCCCTCAGATCTGGTGCTGAGGCTATGACTCTGAGGGCCAGATGGATCCAAGCTCTTCGGATCTGACCTGCTCAAGGTAATGACTGGTGTCGAGGTACCACGGCGCCGACCCCCTCAACACCAAGGGTCCTCAGATCCAAGGACTCCAAAACCAGGGGTTGGATCAGAGAAGGAGTAATCGGTATGAAGGAGGACCGCATGCCCCCCACTCCAAAGGGAGAAGGGGCACGCAAGACTCCCATCCGTATCTGGGTATAGATGAATCTCCTCTTCATCTTGTCCACCTTGGCTTTGGAAAGGCTGTGGGTGGATCTGGAGGAGCAGGCCACCGACACCGGCCTAGAGTGAGTGTGAGGTGATGCCAATGGCAGGGAATGGCTCCGAAGTACCTCTGGCTCCAGGGAGAAGTGAGGGGAACGGAGTCGGAGAGACTCAATACACTGAGCCGAGCAGAGCTTGGCAGGTAGTCCTGCTGAAGACTAGCAGTCAGCGTCGTCAGCCTGCCCTCATGTCTGTGCTTATCCCAATACCCGGTCCTCTTAGTGGGAGGTTGAGTCCCAGAGGCTGGGGAGGAGATAGAAGTAGTAGCCAAGGTAGCAGTAGAAGGGGTGGCCTGAGCCCTCGTGGTAGGTGGGAGGAGAAGGCCTTTCAGAATAAGTTTATTCCTCCTATCGATCGATGGGTGAGGATTGAACTTCACGTAGATCGAGCAGGAGGAATCAAGGTGGGCAACCCCTAGAAACTCAACACACAGAGAGCTGCCATCAGCTGGGGAAAGCTTATGGGCCACACTCAGTGCATTTACGAAAACCAGGTTTGGGAGTCTCTGACATGGTCTTTGGTCAAGAGAGAGGACCAAACAGAAGAAAAACACACGTGCACACACACACACACACACACACACACACACACACACTTTTAGAGATAGGACTGAAAGTAAGTTTTTATTTTTTTTTGAACTGACGTGAAACGTGGAAGGGGAGGTGATAGGAAAGATCGAAAAGAGAATTCCTAGATAGAAAGAAGATCTAAAGTGGAAAATTTAGACACATTTACCCCAAAATATCTCAGAGCAATGGATCATGATGCTTACCCGAGCACTGCAAATGAGATGTGAAGGGAGGAAGGGGGATTATGGGTAGAGGAGGAGCTTGGAGCTCGGATCAGATGCTGGAGAAATGCGGCAGAGTCGGATCCATGGCGGATCCATGTCTCACAGGTTGAAGACAAATGAAGAGCAGCTACTCAGATGGAACCTTATGGTGTTTACATAACATTTTCTTCCACCATGGGTGACTAGGAATTCTTTTTAAGTACCTGCAGAAGGCTTTTACATCATTGCATTTCTCAATCCAGTCAAATTCCATTTTCCAAACATCCTGCCACTTGCATGTTCTCTTATTGGTGCTAGACTGTCATGAAGGTGCTGCTGTCTTCAGTATTGAATCTGCACTTATCCTGATAGACAGCATATTAAACTGTGTTAGTAAGATGCCGTAATGGTACGTGAAATAACTGACTGGAAATACTTGCACATGAAGAACTGGTTTGAAAAATATTGCCATCTGGAAGAACTGGTTTGAAAAACATTGGCATCTGAAACATGATACAGTTTGAAAACATGAGGAATGGAGCAGAAGAGAATTGACATTACAAACCATTTAAAACGGTAAAATAGTTAACAACGTAATGGGGGAGGCATTTTGGCCATTGCAAAATGGGCATTAATACAACTGGTAGAACACCAAATGCATTATGTCTACCACTGAACATGCATCCCACCCCTCCAAAAAATAAAGTTGTACACATAGTTCACTTTAAAGTATTTCTTGCAAATCATTAAAAAGCCAGTCTAAAATGAATTAGAATGCACAACAGACCACATAGACCCCATTTATCTCAGAACACAGCAATTAAGTAAAAAATAACTAGTAAGCATATAAAACTAATCTACCCAGCACAACAGTGAAATAAAGAACAGACCCAACAACAGCTTGGTCATATTCACATTTTAATCAAAGCAGTACATTTTAAACTTATTGAAGGCAGCATAAAAAATAAAGTACACACATTTCCGCTCATAAAAGCAAGCTATCCTGAAACAATGGTGACAAAATGCACTGCGTTAACTTCTGAACATGCCCCTCCCCCCAAAAAAAATAAAGTTAAGCAAACGTTTTCCCCTTTAAAAGTAGTTCTTTCAAAGCATCACTAAACAGCTAGTCTAAAATAAATTACATTGCACAGCAGCAGACCCCATGGACCCCATGTACATCCAGACAGAGTAATTAATAAGAAAAATAAAGTAAACCTGAACGGTAATTTACCCAGCACAACAAAGCAATCAGTAACAGGCTCAAGTAAGAGCAGCATGGCCATATTCACATTATAATCAAAGTAATGCATTTTAAGCTTATTGAAGACAGCATAAAAATAAAATGCGCAGATTTCCACTTATGAAAGAAACAGCCACAACAACATGTACCCTAGAAGAATATCAAATGCACTACGTTTACCTATGAACATGTCCCTGAAAAAAAAGTAAATGATACACACATATACATTTTCACTTTTAAAAGTAGTTATTGGAAATCATCACTAAACAACCACTTTAAAAATACCCAAAGCAGTACATCTTAACTTCTTGAAGACAGCATTAAAAAATTGCACACATTTCTACCCCAAAAGTGCAAACTGCCCCCAAACATTTCCATCTGTAAACACAAAGTACCCTGAAACAGCCACAATAGAAATATATCTATCACACTGCATTTATCCATGGAGATTGCCCCACCAGAAAAAAAAACTTCTATACGTATATTTTAGCCTTTAAAAACTAATGCTTCCAGATCATCCCAAAAAAAAAAAACAATTATAGATTAAATTACACTCACACACTTTTTATACCTTTAAAAACTACTACTTGCAAATCTCAAAATAAGCACTACACAGATTTAAGTACTATGCAGTGCACCTTATTTACCTCTAAACATTAAAAAGTTAAATTGAAATAAAACACAATATTCCCATTTTTAAAAAGCTAGAACTGTAAAATACTATTTCTACTTACCACTACAATTACAGTTGTTTTTGTTGGGCTAGCTGGCTTCCCTGCTGGAGTGGCTAGCTGGGTGGCTCTGACCCTGCTGGAGTGGCTAGCTGGCTGACTGACTCTCTGGCTGTTAAAAGAATTGAAGATTTAGAATGTTATCAGTTACTGCATTAGTGTGTTTTTAGACAGTACTGCCATGAGTCTTTCTGTAGCACTGTTGCAGTATTCTTAACCTTAGGGATCTCCTGTCAGGGATAACCCAAAGTCTGGACAGTATCCCAAAGCCTTTAGATTTATTATGCACTATACATCACATGTATGCTCCCTGCTCAGAACATAGGACATAAAGATGATGTATAAATGCAGTTACCCAGAACTTATTTGCCACCAGTCTGAACGCCTTCATTGCTTGTCAGTCTGAATGCCGTTGGCTGTGCTGAATACCTTTTCAACAGATAAGTGCCCATTTGGGATCTTTTTTTCTTTTTGCTGTTGGTCTTGTTCTCTTTTGGTTACCTAGAAGTTGCCATCCAAGAACAGAAAATGTCATTGTGGGGGGTGGGGCATATTCCCCATAAGGATTGTTACGAGCAGCATCTTTTTTTGTTTGGGTACTTCCCGTGACCATACCTCCTGTATTATTTGTAAGGCATTTGTGCCTAAGACCCTTAGAAGCCAGTTGTCTTCACTGGCCATATCCATCTCGAAAACCAGAGGCTTAAGCAGTTAGCCCAGGGTTGCATGGTGGAATCTGTTAACCCCTAGATTCTACTGTTAAGCAAGAAGGCAGCCAAGAAATCTTGGCCAGATTCTTTGGCTGTCCATCTTCCATCAGACATCTCTGTAAAAGACGGTGATAGCTCTGTAGGCCATAGTGTGTCTGCTTTGGATTTCTCTGCCCTGACCCTGCTAGTGGCTGGCATGGATCTTTCCTTTCGAACATCCTCTGAGGCTTTGCAGCCGTCTGCTCCAGACATTGAGGGGGAACCTCGGTTGATTATCTCAGAGGGCCCTAGAGGGATTCCACAGATTATAGTCAGGGAAGAGGTTCCAGGTACTCTTACCGAGTCTTGTCAGGGGTTGGGGCATCTTGTGTTTGTTAGGGCTGATGTCCCTGTCAAGAAAAAACAGAAGCTTAAGCATTCTTCTGTACGGTACATCCTAAGGACCCACAAAGGGAATAGCAGAAGTTTACTCAGGGCCTTTTCAATGCCCTGATGGCTCTAGAGCCTCCTCAAGGGGTTTCTGTGCCTACTCCCTCTTGGACTTCTACTCTTTCCAAAAGACGTAAGAAACCTGATTCCTCTGATGAGGATTTGGAGTCAGATGAAGGGCCTTTGTCCTTTTTCTCCCCAGATGCCTTCTCCCTTGGTCTTTGGCTCTGATGAAGAAGCTCCATTAGACCTGAATCGCCTTTGGATGAGTTTTCTTTTGGGAGCACAGTAGCCAGAACAATGGAATATTTTAAATGGGATTCTTCTTAGGTATCTGGCATCCAGAAGAGGTATTATGACCTGGTTTAAGTGGACACATCTAAACCGTCTGCATTACCTTCTGTGTTGACTGCTTTGTTGGACACATTAATAGCCACTCTAGGACTCCTGATTCCCAGCCCCCTGCTCCTAAGAAACCTGACCGGTTCTGTAAGATTCCTGAGATTGTCAGTATCTGTTTGTGTCCCTCTGTTGATCCTGCTGTGGTGTTAAGTCTCCACTGATAAGCCTTCTAAGTTTTTCCCATCTAGTCTCCACTGATAAGCCTTCCCATCTGTCAAGCTCCTACCCTTAGATGAGGATTGTAGGGCTATGGACAGAATTAGAAAGGAGGTCTATACTGCAGTCACCTTGGCCTTTAGGGCCATTAATTACCAGACCCACATGACCAGATATGCTCTGAGCTTGATTAACCAGACTTGTCAGGTTCTGTCTGACCTCTGTGATCATGAAGGAAAGTCCTCTGTTCTTTCTGTTTTAGGTTCTTCCTCTCAAGTGACTTCCCACTCTCTCAAGTGCAGCTATGATGCTGTGGATGCCTCTTCCAGAGCTGCTGACTTTGGGTCTGCCATGAGGCATTATTCTTGTCTTTGTCTGCAGTCATTACTTAAAGACGTTAAGCACAAGTTGCTGGATGCTCCTTTGGATAATAAAAATCACTTTGGGACTGCTGCTGATGTGTTTAAGTCTCTTCAAGAAAAAGATAAAGCTGTGCAAGACCTTATTTTTGTGTCCCCCATCCCTAAGTTCCATAGGAACTATCCTACTAAGTCTGCTTTTGTCCATAGGTAGCCTTGTCAGGCCACTAAAGGCAGGAATGGTGGTAGGCGAGCTCTTCCTGCTAAGTCTTTTCATGCTCCTGTGGCTTAGAAGCCACCTTTAACTGACAAGCCTGCCTCTGTTTAACATTATGCCCCATCAGCCACCAGCCATGTTCCTTTGTCTTTGTCTTCCAAACTGGCAGCTCATCACTTCAAATTCTTGAGTTATGTCCATCATCTGTCAGGGTTACTTTGTGGTATGGAAGTCTCTCCCTCCTTTTTCAGAGATTCCCAAACCTCCTCCAGAGTAGCTTCCCTATTTTTCATGGGTTCTTGGGTTTCTGATGGATCAGAGAAATGTTTAACCTGTCCCTTCTTTCCAGTTAGGACAATGATTATACTCCAGAATGTTCCTGTTTCCTCGAAAGGAGGGAATTTGGAGGCCTATTCAAGATCTCTTGTTGCCCAATGTTTTTCTCAAGGTTCCTTCCTTTTGGATGCCTTCTCTTTGAAACCTTGTTACATCTGTTATTGCCCCAGGCTTTTCCAGTGTCCTTGAATCTAAAGGATGCTTACCTTCATATTCATATTCACCCTATTTTCAGGAAGTTTTTAAGTTTTTTTTGTTTCTTCCTCTCATTTTTAGTTATCTGCTTTGCCATTTGGCCTCTCTACTGCCCCAAGGGTATTCACAAAATGCCTAGCTCATGTGCTTGCCTTTTGCAGATTCCAAGGCATTCATAATTTTCCTTATTTAGACAACCGTCCTGACTCCCTGTCAGGTCATAAGTATCTGGGCTGCAGGATTCAGACAGTGCCAATGCTGGCCTCTCTGCCACCTGAAAAGGTTTTGTCCTTGACAGTTTTCTTTCATTCTTTTGTTCCTCTGCCTGCCATTCCAGCCAGGGAGTTACTTCTGTCCCAAGGATTCATGGCCTCTTCTATTCCAATGATCCCCTTTGCCAGCTTTCATATGCGGGAGCTTCAGTGGTACCTTAAGTAATTCTGGCTTCAGCATTGCTACCCTCTGGATTTCGGGTCTATATTAGTTCACTGAATGCTTAAAAAAGCGAACGGTGATTAATTGACCCTATCTAGCTTACAACTTCGAACTGTCAGAACAGCGATTTTTTTCGTAGGGGAAAAAAGCGATGTTCATCGTGTTTCACTGTTGCAGTCATGACTGTAGGGTTCTCCCCTGCCGGCAGGCAGTCTTCGGTCGGCCAGAATCCCAAAGTCTGGGTCCGGCGTCGGCTGCTCAGCCATGCTCCCTGACGTCAGAGCACCAGGAGTACAAAGCTGGCAGCCAACGCCATGTTCTCCAGTCTTTCTTGCCGTGCGGTGATAGCAGTTCGCAAGTGCCGGTCGGCTGACTCCTGACAATTTTTTTTAAACGTACTTCAGTCCGAAGACTTTCTTCTCCTACTCAAAGCTGAGTACCCCGTTGGGGAAACTTTTTTCTTGCTCCAGTCCGATGTCAGAAAAAGTTAATAATTGTATTTCATGTGGAAGCAAATACCTCATAAGGATTTTTATTCTTACTGTATTCCTTGCTTAGGCCTGACCACGACGTAGCTAGTTGTCGGTTTTGTGCTAGATTTAATCAACGTATGATTAAACGAAGGTACGATTTTGCATTTCATTACTTCGGTAGGCGTTTTAATTACAAAATGTCATCGAACACGCTTCCGGCTACCGGAGTTCACATATGACGCAAGGATAAAGACAGGCCTCCGAGGTCCAAATCAGACGATATTGTACAAGCAGAGCCAGCTTCAGGTTCGGCCATCGTCAGTGAGATGCTTTTGCAGCCCCTGTCATTGGCCATTTCGGAACCGATGGCCGAAACGGACTCCCACGAGGAGCCAACTAGGCCTTTGAATATTTCAGTTGCAGGACCTTCGGACAATGCTCCTTCGGATGGGTCCGGAGCCGCTGTGCAGGTACCGGCTTCCGAAGGGGTTTTCAGGCCTACTCAGCTTCTGATAAAGGCAAAGACAAAGGCAAAGACTCCTTCCAAATCAAAGACTACAGCCCAGGCCTCTTCTGATCCGGGACCCAAGTCTCAGAAACAGTTACTTAAGATGGCGGAGGACTTACTTACTATGATTAGGGGTTCACATCCCCCTCCAGATAAAAGGCCAAGGCAGGAATTGTATTATGACTCCTCTGATCAGGCTTCTGTTTCTTCAGTTTCTTCTTCTGATCAGGATCAGGATTATTCCTTCAGCTTCTCCCCCTGAGGATTTTTCTTTTGGGGAAACTTTACATGAAATGAGGGAACATTTTCACTGGGAAGGACAGGAGTACTCGGAATCTAAGAAAAGACTTGGGGATTTTCTTCTTTTTTCCCAACATAGACCCCTGGCTATCCCTCCTATTTTGGATATTGTGGATGATACTTTTTCGGAGGCTAACTTAACTCCTGACTCTTTTCCTCCAGCTCCTGTTAAGCCAGACAGAGATATTATAGGGTTCCTGATTCCCACCAGTTTTTATACAAGAATCCTAGTGCTGATCCTGAAACCATTTCTCAGGGCCCTAAGGGGGTTAAGGCCGCTACTGCTAAAAACCCCATTCCCTCTGAGAAGGATTCCAGATCCTTAGAAAGATGGGGCAAAAAAGTGTACACTTCTGCAACTTTATCTATTAGGGCTTTAAACTGTCAATTTCATATGCTGAAATACCAGCAATTTCTTCTGTCTGTTTTGAAACAAAAGCTAACTTCCATTTCCGCTTGTGCAGATGATAAGGAATTACATGACTTAATGCATGCCACTAAACAAGTAGGGAAGCATGGTTTACACTGTGGTTTTGATGCCTTGGAGGCTTCTTGTAGGGCTGCTGCCTCTGGCACAGTCATTAGAAGGCATGCTTGGTTAAAGGAACAAAACTTGCCAGATCAAGTAAAAGCTAAGTTATTGGATGCTCCTGTTCAGCATAATGTTTTGTTTGGATCTAAGGCTGAAGAGGTGATAAAGAAGATGGAGGACAAGGCAAAATCCATGCAAACGGTTAAGGATTTCTTACAAGTACAGCCACCCAGATTTAGTAGGAATTGGCCTACTAAAAATTGGTCCTTTCCCAATTCAGACAGGCCTCAGAGGGGTAGATACAGACGCTCCCAAGGAAGGCCCCAAACGCAAGCCTCTTATAGACCAAGACAGTGGACTGCTTCCACCCCTAGGGGAGGAGAGGACAGGTTGCAAGCTCATAGAAAACAGGCTCAAAGACTCCCTCTGTTGGGCTGCAGGAACTTCTTGCCTGGAAGCCCCTCTCTGAGGAAAACTTTCTCTTTTTCACCTAAATTGGACTCATATAACCCAAGACAAGTGGGTTCTGGATGTGGTTTCAAGAGGTTACAAATTCCATTTTCATACCCTACCAAGACCAAGTGGATGGCCAGATCTACCAAAACATCAATGGTTAGAGGCCTTAAACCAGGTGGAAGCCCTCTTGGCTATGAAAGCCATAGAACTGGTTCCACTTTCAGAAATGGGACAAGGTTTTTACTCAAGGCTCTTTCTAGTCCCCAGAAAGCAAAATTCATGGAGACCCATTCTGGATCTGTCAGTCTTGAACACTTTTCTCGAGATGCCAAAATTCAAGATGCTTACTCTACAGCAGCTACTTCCAATGCTGACCAAAAATGCATGGATGGTAACTTTGGATTTAAAGGAGGCTTATTTACACATTCCCATCAGGCAGGAGTGCAGAAAATACTTCAGTTTCAAGGCCGGATCGAGGCACTATCAATTCTCTGCGCTGCCCTTTGGATTGTCTACTGCGCCCAGGGTCTTCACCAAATGCCTGGCTCCAGTAGTAGCTTATTGCAGACTCAAGAGAATTCAAATTTACCCTTATCTGGACGACGGTCTTATTCAGGCAGACAGCAAGGATGTCTTACTCCAGCATCTAGAATTTGTTCAGAAACTTCTCAAGTTCCTGGGATTCACTGTAAACATAAAAAAGTCAAATTTGACACCCTCACAACAGATAACTTTTCTGGGTGCTCTTCTAAACACAACAACCCAGATGGCATTTCTGACATACGAAAAACAATTACAGCTGGCTTCAACTTTCAAAATCTTGGCATCATTAACTCAGCTATCTGCAAGGAAATTCCTACAGACTTTGGGTTACATGGCCTCCTGCATCCTTCTCGTACCATATGCAAGACTACATATGAGGAAAATACAGTGGTACCTAAAAAGTGTATGGTCTCAGCATTGCCACAGTTTAGACATACAGATCACCGTCCTGCCTTGTCTTCAAAAGGAATTCCTTTGGTGGTCCAAGGCATGTACTCAAAACAAATTCAAAGCCTTCAGTCTGCCTCCAGCTAGTCAGATACTAACCACGGACGCCTCAGATTATGCATGGGGAGCCCATTTGCAGGGCAACTGTCTGCAGGGCCTTTGGACAAAGGATCAAAAGCACTTGCATATCAATTTAAAGGAAATGTTAGCCATTTAGAACACTCTATTGGCCTTCAGGAATCTTCTACAACCAGGACAACTACTGATACGGACAGACAACACCACAGTCATGTGGTACATAAACAAGCAAGGGGGATCACATTCCTATCCCCTTTGCAGACTAGCCATGAATCTATGGAACACAGCTCTAGCTTACAAACTGGACCTTCAAGCTCAGTTTCTACCAGGGAAGCAAAACATCCTGGCAGACAGTCTGAGCAGAAACCTGTCAGACCCACACGAATGGATGCTGGACACCGAAATATTCAAGATGATTACAGCAGTCTGGGGATGTCCTCACATAGACCTCTTTGCATCCCACCTCAATCATCAACTACAGATTTTCTGCACAAGGACATTCCACGAACTAGCTTGGAAAGTGGATGCACTATCATTCAGTTGGAGAAACCACTCGGGATATGCCTTCCCGCCTCTACCTCTTCTTCCATGGGTGTTATTAAAGATCAAACAGGACAAGCCCAAGATTATAATTTTACTGGCCCCAAATTGGCCTCGACAGTTTTGGTACCCAACACTGAAAAACCTTTCTCTGGAGTCCCCTTGGGTTTTACCTCAGACTCCGAACCTTCTGTCCCAACACCAGGGTCAAGTTCTGCACTCCCATGTCAAAACTCTCAGCCTGGCTGCCTGGTTTATCCAGGGTCTGTGATTCATTCTCTCCTACCCAAGCAGGTTATGGATGTCATTTTAGAAGCCAGACGTCCTAGCACTAGAAAATCTTATGCAGGAAAATGGAAAAGATTTTGCACCTGGATGCAGGCTCAGGATTCGGATCCTCTTATTCCTAACATTCCTCTGATTTTACTTTACGTGACAGACCTCTTACATAAGGGTCTCTCTTTTTCTTCCATAAAGATACATGCCTCTGCTATTTCTTCTCATTATAATACAGACCCTCCAATCTTTTCCCACCAGCTCATGAGACAGTTTCTCAGAGGAGCTAAGAACTTAAGGCCCCCTAGATCTCCACCCATTCCTGCCTGGGATCTCAACTATGTTTTGGAAAAACTCACCTTACCTCCTTTTGAGCCTGCTGCCACATCTGACATCAAGTTTTTATCTTGGAAGACAGCCATCCTGTTAGCTCTGACCTCTGCCAGGAGAGTTTCGGAGTTGCAAGCTCTCATGGCTGTGGAACCTTATATTATTTTTCACCAAGACAGGGTGTCTTTAAGGACTAATCCTACTTTCATGCCTAAGGTGGTTTCCAAAGTGGCTTTAAATCAAACTATTCACCTGCCAATTTTTTTCCCCAGTCCTCAAAATAGGGGGGGGAAGGATCTTGCATTCCTTGGATGTACACAGACAACTACGTTTTTACCTGGACAGAACCAAGGACATCAGGAAATCAGAGCAATTGTTTGTTTCTTATGCTTCAAGTTCCCAAGGTAAAGACATTTCAAAACAGACCATTTCTAAATGGATTGCTCATGGAATCAGATTTTGTTATTCACACCATGGAAAGCAAATCCCAGGGAGTATAAGGACTCACTCTACCAGAGCTGCTGCCACTTCAGCTGCCTTCCTCAGGGGAGTTCCTACCAAAGACATTTTGGAAGCTGCAACTTGGAGTTCAGTTCATACTTTTTCTAAGCGCTACAATCTACCTCTCTACCCTAAGTCTAGGGCAGGCTTTGCTTCTGCAGTCTTGCAGGGCCTTTTAGCCGCCCCCTCTACTTTATGACCACCTCCCTTTTATTCTGCTTTGGGATTCAACCCTAAAATCATGACTGCAACAGTGAAACACGATGAACATAGTACAGTTGTGTACACTTACCATAAATGTAGATGTTCGAGTGTCTTCACTATTGCAGTCTGGGTTACCCTCCTTCCTGTCCCCACTTAATTTTTCTTTTGTGTGGTTCCCTTCTTCACCCTTCTTCTGAGGTGTATTTGCAAAGGGTATGGGATTTTACTCATTTTGGAACACCTGACATCTGGGGCAAGAAAAACTGGAGAACATGGCGTCGGCTGCCAGCTTTGTACTCCTGGCACTCTGACGTCAGGGAGCATGGCTGAGCAGCCAACGCCGGACCCAGACTTTGGGATTCTGACCGACCGAGGACTGCCTGCCGGCAGGGGAGAATCCTACAGTCATGACTGCAACAGTGAAGACACTCGAACATCTACATTTATGGTAAGTGTACACAACTGTACTTTCCTACAAAAAAAAAAAAAAAAAAAACACACTTTACACATTACATTAAGTGGGGGGCTATGCCCCCACACCCCCCTACTTAAATATACCAACTCCGGGACCGCACTACCAGAACGGCAAAGTAACGAAGTGGCCAAGCAAATTCCTTCCCAGGGAAAGAATTCGCTCAAAAGCCGCTTCCGATATTTTGCCGTTTCAGGCTTTTCAGTTCGACCAAGACGCATTCAAAATAATGCGTCTTCGGTCTTCTAATAGGGAACCTGGATTTCATAGTGCCTCCCCTTCCTTGTCTCAAGCGGGAATTCAAGTGGTAGATTCAGCAACTTGCCCTCAACCCAGGCCTTCCCTTTCAGCCTCCAGTTCCTTCTCAGGAATTGTTCACTGACTCTTCAGACATGGGGTGGGGGGTTTCCTGTGATCACCTGAAAGTTCAGGATCTTTGGTCCCATCTGTTAAATGTCAGACCATGTCAACATTAAAGAGCTGAAGGCTCAGATTCTGGCCCTTCAGGCTTTTAATACTAAGTTTTTGCCAGGCCCCCATGAAAGTTTACAAAGACGACAACACACTAATGTGGTATGTCAAAAAGTGGGTGGGGGGGCACAAAGTTTTGTAAGCTGGCTGTTCAGGCCTGAGATCTGGCTATTAGTTATCAGTTAACTCTTCCAGTAGTGTATATTCCTTCAGGGAACAATCTAATGGCAGACTCTTTGAGCAGGTCCAAAATGCAGGCTCACAAATGGATGCTTCACAGAGATGTATTTCTGGACATAGTCCATCAGTGGGGTATTCCTCAGGTAAATCCTTTTGTCTCCCCTCTGAACAGACAGCTGCCTCTTTTCTGTTCCAGGTTGCCATGCCATCTGGTGTGGAAGATGGATGCCCATTCTTTTCCTTGGAAGGGGATGTTTCTCTATGCCTTCTTTCCTCTCCCTGTACTTCCGAGAGTCCTGCAGAAAATTCAGCTAGACTCTTAGACTCCCCAAAATTTTTTCTACAGACTCTTTTGGCCAAGAACACCACTGGTTGCCCCTCTTAATGCTTCTGGTCAGGGGCAATCACCACAAATTACCGTAGCAGTTAGACCACCTCACACAGACAAGGGGTCACTCATCCATCCTCACTTGTCCTCTCTTCAACTGACACTGTGATTGATAGGGTTGTGATCCCTTTTAGGCACCCGTTTTCAGAGGACATGTTCAGGGTTTTACAGGAATCAAGAAAACCCTCAACCAGAAAGTCTTGTATGTCCAAATGGAAAAGATTTTCTGGCTGGTGCCATGCTGTTAGCCAGGATCCTTTTTCAGTGGGGGTCCCTCTGGTTTTCTCCTATTTGTGTGAGATGCTGCAGTCTGGCTTAGCCTATTTTTCCTGTGAAGGCCCATTTGTCAGCTATTTTTGCCTGTCTGCCCTTGAGTCCTCCTTTTGCTGCTTGTTTTGAGATAATACAGTTTCTTAAATGCATCCTGCATCTTAGGCCCCCAAAGAAGCCTATTCCTCCTCCTTGGAACCTTAATTTTGTTTTGGAAGAACTGACTCTGGCTCCTTTTGAGCCTGCAGTTTCAGCTTCTCTGCAATCTTGTACCTGAAAGGCTGCCTTGTTGGTTGCTCTTACTTCTGCTTGGAGGGTTTCTGAGCTTCAGGCCCTTATGGCCATTTCTCTTTTTTTTTTTTTTTTTTTTTTTTTGTTTTTTCACAGAGACAGGGTGTGTCTTCATATTAATCCATCTTTTATGCCCAAGGTTGTCTTTAAATCAGGCAGTACAACTCCGTTCCTTTTTTCCTCTCTCCACAGTCTGCTAGCGAGAAGATCCTGCATACCTTAGATTTGCACAGATAGCATTTGGATAAAACTAGGACCATTTGTAAGTCTGACCAGCTTTTTGTTTCTTTTCATCCCAAGACTTTGGGTTTAGCTGTTTCCAAGCAAACCATCTCCTCCTCGATATCTAAGGTCATTTCCTTTTGATATTCTTTTCATGGCAAGTGTCTGTGTATTTTGTTAGAGCTCATTCCGCTAGGGACGTTGCCTCTTGTGGTGCTTTCTTCAAGGGTTTGGCCACTAATTCCATCCTTGAAGCTGCTACTTGGTCCTCAGCACGTACCTTTATTAAACATTATAAATTGGATGTGGTTTCTAAGGCCAGAGAAGATTTTGTTAGGGTCATCCTGCATAGGTTTGTTGACGGCTCTTTCCAGCCTTCCACCAACCACTCCATTTCTTGGGCTTTTATACTCTCCCAAAGCTGGAGAATCTTGCAGCAGTGATATAGAAGGAGAAAGAGCACAGTTGTGTAAAATGTTACTATAACAGTAGATGTCCTTCTCTTCAATACTGCAGTATTTGATTCTTTGTTCCATCTTCCTTTTTTTTGGGGGGGGGTTGATTTAGTTGCCCTGTTGGCCGAGGGTCTCCCTTTGTTGTCTGCATTTCTCCCTTTGTATATGCATAGCCTCCTTTTGCCCTATGGAGACTGTTCTCTAATGGGGCAATGCAGTTCTGGGTAACTGTGTCCATAGGTCACCTTTATGCAATATATCCTGAGCAGGGAGCATACATGTGACATACTGCACATACAAGATTTCGAGACTTTGGTATACTGACAGGATGTTGAGCTATCCCTGGCAGGAGAATCCCTAAGGTGAGGAATACTGCAACAGTGAAGAGAAGGACATCTGTTCTAGTAAGATTTTACACAGCTATACTTTCACTGCTGTCATAGTCTTAACAAATAGCAGATCTCTCACAGATGGAAGTTTCCTAGTAAACTGTGACCCTTACCATGTTACCAGTATTCATGAATTCTGGGAAGCTAGATACAAAACATTCCAGTATCACAAAGAAACTAGTTTTGACTGATAGTGGCTTGATTCACTCCAGAACCTTGTTCTCAACAAGGAGACAGAATACACGAGCAAAATATAAAACAGAAACAGTAAACATTAGGCTATTGTTTAAGTTAAAGTGTGAGTTTTGAACTAATAGAGGACAAAATAAGAAGCAGGAAATACAGTATATTTCCAGGAGTAAAAATGTTTGCAGTCCTTGTAAATTAATACTGGTTCCCAAAAATGCCCAGTTAAAGGTGAGTTGCAGCAACGCCAATTTCACTGATTAGTATTCTGCCGAAATGCTTCTAGAAAGGTAAGCCTGTAATATTGTGAATAAATGTCCAGCAAATCTCATATGTTTATCATGTTCTAAGAAATCCATAAAAATCTTTACAAATTGAAATGCTTGGAAACCTTAAAACCCAGTAAAGCTTTACATCCACGTGATCCACTGGCACTCCACTACCTCACCACTCACTCCGTCTAGCCAGAAGTTCAGATGCCAGAGTTGCAAACCACAGACAAAAATTGACCAAATAAATTTACAATGTTGCATTGGTGAGGTCAGGAGTCACTGTTCCCAGTGGTAAAATAACTGAAAGTAGTTGGTCAACTTGTATTTCAGACAAGAAGTGAATTAGAGGCAGATGAAGAGCACTGCCTCAACACCATGAAACTGTAATAATGAATCTATTTGCATCAGTCATTACGTCTGCCATTTTCAATAATATGGTACATTAATGAAATAGCATGTTGTTGTGAATAGAGACATGCTAACCTACATTTGTGTTTTTTTTCCAGAAATAAACAAACAGTAGGCAAATAATAACAAAAAACACTACCAAACCTATCTGTAGCTAACCTCAGTCGTCCGTTGATGGTTTATTACAAAGGGTTAAGGCTATGGGCCATACCTTTCCACTGTCTGATGTTCAAAGATGTGGCCTGTTCTGCCTTAGGAATATGCTCTTGTGTGTATTTATCTCTTTCCCTCTCTCTGTATAATGCAATGCTTGATTTCAGAAGATAATTATAGTTGCTAAAAAATTGCAAACGTTGCATTTATAGACATCTTTCACTCATTTTTCTGTTACCTGCTTAATCTGGTTTGGGATTTCTTGAAAGCTAGAGCCTACCTCAGTGCATAGGTGGGTACACAGCAGATAAACAAATCCAAGCTCAGACTCTAGTCTGCCAAAGGACATGTACTCATTTAACATATGGCACACACCTGATGGTAGTTCAAAATACTGTCAACTTACTTATAGCATGTCTGATATTCGTAACTTGCACATCACTATACATGATTGTTTTTCAACTTCTAAGTGAAGAGTATGTTTTAAAACTGCCCCTGATTCTTATGGTAAGATAACAGCCTGGAAGTATTCTGTGTGCCTGCTGAGCTGCACAACAGAGCTCATAGATGGGAATGGAAAAAACAATAAGAAAAGAAGAGCAGGCAGTGAAAATGCATGAAACTGTCATCCTGCCCTAGCACTTACATGCTTGTATGTGAACACTATAGTTTGTGAGGAGAATGAAGTCCGAGCTTGACTTTCATAATGGCAGACCCTGACCAAATTTACTGAGCACTTGCTGCCTTTCTAATTGTGATTCACGTACATGCAGAGCTTAAGTTCTGCGATCGAGCAGTCATAGGTTCACTTTACTTTGGTTTGCAGCCGTTGCAGGTGCAGAACACTATGATTCACGTACATGCAGAGCTTAAGTTCTGCGATCGAGCAGTCATAGGTTCACTTTACTTTGGTTTGCAGCCGTTGCAGGTGCAGAACACTATGATTCACGTACATGCAGAGCTTAAGTTCTGCGATCGAGCAGTCATAGGTTCACTTTACTTTGGTTTGCAGCCGTTGCAGGTGCAGAACACTATGATTCACGTACATGCAGAGCTTAAGTTCTGCGATCGAGCAGTCATAGGTTCACTTTACTTTGGTTTGCAGCCATTGCAGGTGCAGAACACTATGATTCACATACATGCAGAGCTTAAGTTCTGCGATCGAGCAGTCATAGGTTCACTTTACTTTGGTTTGCAGCCGTTGCAGGTGCAGAACACTATGATTCACGTACATGCAGAGCTTAAGTTCTGCGATCGAGCAGTCATAGGTTCACTTTACTTTGGTTTGCAGCCGTTGCAGGTACAGAACACTATGATTCACGTACATGCAGAGCTTAAGTTCTGCGATCGAGCAGTCATAGGTTCACTTTACTTTGGTTTGCAGCCGTTGCAGGTGCAGAACACTATGATTCACGTACATGCAGAGCTTAAGTTCTGCGATCGAAAGCAGTCATAGGTTCACTTTACTTTGGTTTGCAGCCGTTGCAGGTGCAGAACACTATGATTCACGCATGCAGAGCTTAAGTTCTGCGATCGAGCAGTCATAGGTTCACTTTACTTTGGTTTGCAGCCGTTGCAGGTGCAGAACACTATGATTCACGTACATGCAGAGCTTAAGTTCTGCGATCGAGCAGTCATAGGTTCACTTTACTTTGGTTTGCAGCCGTTGCAGGTGCAGAACACTATGATTCACGTACATGCAGAGCTTAAGTTCTGCGATCGAGCAGTCATAGGTTCACTTTACTTTGGTTTGCAGCCGTTGCAGGTACAGAACACTACTGCAATATGACTAGCATTTTCCCATCATATTTGTAAGGTGGCTGCTATAGTCTTTCAGCTGCCTGCCTTACAGTTCAAAAAGGAACACTTCCTCCAACCACAGAATGCTACATGCTCTCCCCATTTAAGGAGGGGGACTGACCAGAAGCGGATGTAGCAGAGGACCAGCACAGATATCATTTTGGTTACTGACCAAAATGGAAGGAGAGTTGTCTAAAAGTTATTCAGCTCAAGTCAAGGTAAGACCAGTATAAAAGTCATATTATACCCCTCTGGCCCTGCACTAATGTGAAGCATAGATAGTGCTATTGTCTGTTGTATTCTTCATAAGTAAAAATGTTTGCTGAAAAAAATCATTATCCATATACGAGTTAAGCAAAGAAGATATATGTTGTATGTTCATTGTTAGAAGGAAGTCAAGCTGTAGATGGCCAAGCAAATAACTTTACATTTGCATTTTGTAAGGGATAAATCTTTTGAAGCTGGAGAACCAAAACATTGGATTAGTGGCAAAGGACAATTACTGATATTAACTGCTGATATGTTTGTTGGGTCATATGGTAGTTTTCAAGAACTGTAAAGTTGTCTGGTCCTGTCATTCCTATTGGTTGAAGTTTGGGCATAAAACCTATTCCCAACTGTCAGGGAAACCAGCCATAAAATGTAAGCTTTGTAGTATCTTAGACATGCAAACTTAATTTCTTGTTGAGAACTTACATGTACATTATTTTATTTTCCTGTCATTTAAGCATTGGGTTCTCTGCTTCTCATAAAGTAGTTTTTCTGTTGCAAGAAGGCTAGTCAGTTTGATTAATACTTATATGTAACCCTTCTGTAAGCCTGAAATGTAAATCAAAAATCACACATTATTCTCACAGAAAGACTGCTTGAACTGATTTTGCAAATTACTTCTATTTTTTTGAATGACATGCACTGTTAGTCAAGGCTGGGGTAGCTAAATAGATTACTGTAAAACTTCTGCATTGGTAGCACAGGGGGATAAAGCCTTGACTACAGCCCAAAAAATCCAAGTTCACTTAGCAGCTTGGGGGTGTGACAGAGCTAACAGAGGAGGATGAGCATGTCCATCCTGGGGGACAAGGTGGAGCAGGACACATGCAGCCACAGTCCCATGGAGGAGGGGCAGGATTGAGATGCACAACCAGGAGACAGGCTGTCAGCTCACCAGACCACTGCCTGGTGGTAGCTTTTATTAGTGAATGTATGGAAGCGAGCTTTCATAGAGGGAGGTAGACCCCCAAAGTAATGCTTGTAGCTCATCCCCCCTGCCTCAATGTGTGGTTAGGGCTATAAAGACGTCCTAATTTCTGGGATGCTGATAAGGCCACAAGCAACTTTCAAAACTGCCTGTATAACAGTCCCCATACTGTACTGAGATAATTTTGTATTTCCCCCTGGACAGATGGGCAGAGTTTAATTGGGGGGGACTTGATGATTGGCAGGCATGATGGTAAAATCACCTAGAACAGTAAGTAAAGAAAAAGTGGTTTAATTATCTTATGCTAATTGTCTTGTAGTATCTTAACAAACATTGCGAGTGTAGGGTGTGCTTACTAATTTTATTCATTCAGCATTTGGGAAAAATGTCTGCAACATGTTTGCATTTGAGTAGCTCTGTGCTATTTTATAATTCTGTAAGCATTTGTACAAAGCTGTCAGACAAGTTTTCTGTCGTAATGATTGTCACAGTAATGACTGAAGTTTTAGTGACACTTTTATTTATTTATTTTGTTCTGTTTTCATTACAGAATGGCAAGTTGGATGAACTTAATTCTGTCTTGGCAGGCAGTTATGGTTCCAAACCTATCCTGTACATGGATGACACTTGGGTTGAGTTCATTGAAGTTGATATTGATGACCCTGATGAAAAGACACACGGATCAGACATGGAGAAACTTCTTGGTGAGGACATTCCAAACTCCCACAACTGCCAGGGCATTAAAGATGACGATTCTGGACGTGACAGCTGTTATGAGCCAGATGTCCCAGACACAGACGATGCTGTAGACAACCCTTGTCATAGCACTTCAGATCAGCCACAAGAGGAAAAGATAAAAGAGGATCTTCTGTGTTTAAAAGAGAATGATAACATATCACCTTCCTGTTTTACCTCTGATAGTGCCAACTCAGGTGATTTGCATCCAGAAAAAAGAATGTCCTCTGATCTCACTACAGGATTTGTAGTTTCTGAAGAGAGTAAGTCTAACAGGCCACCAGTCCACAGCCAGTTAAGCAACCAGAGTTCTGTTAATCTGGATTTTTATACTCAAGTAAGTGACATAACTCCTGCAGGAGGTGTCCTCCTTTCCCCAGGGCAGCAGAGTAAGGCAGAGAAGATAGAGAGCAAACCAGAGTCCAGGGAGCCTTCTAAATACCAGATACCTGCAGCTCTCATTGATGCCTACACTTCTGAGATGGATGTGAAGAAAATGAGCAACTTAAGTAAAGAAAGCAAGCCTGTGTTGGAGAAAGCCTTTGATCAGGGTAGTTACTTCACCGCAGGAAGCCTTACCTCTGTAAATCTAAATTCCAGTGTTGGAGGAGAGTATCAGCACAATCCATTGATGCCTGTCTCAGACTATACGTCTATTCAGATGATAGACTCTCAGCTGAGCCTCATACCAAAATCTGATACCTTGCCAAGCAGATGTTTCTCCAAGCCACCATATGTGACACCAGACCAACTGAGCAGTTTTATGCCATAATTTGTTTATGTTTAGTGGCATGAAATCAACACTTGCCTTTATGCTTTAAAACCAAAATTCTGAACAAGGGTTTTTTGCTCTGTGGTTCTGTTGTCTTGTTTGGTCAAACCTTTGCTTTGAAATTGTATGGATAATGACAAATATATTCAAGCATTAAATTGTCCTACTTTGCATATTGTACATATTATAAGGTATCTAGGAGAAAACAATGTTTAAACAATGGCTTATGAATGTCTTGAGTTAACATGTGAAAAGTGTTTTATATTAAATGGAACTGGCTACTTCTGACTTTTGCACCACAATGAAGCTCACATGTTGGTGGATTAGGTTGAAATAAAGCAAAGGGAATTTTAAGGTGAAGAAACAAGTGCGTTATGTTTGCCAAGCTTAAAACATAGATGTGCAGTGGCATAAGTGGAGAGTAGACCAGATTTAAAACTTTTGAGTACTCAGATTTATGGAAAAAAGGAGAAATTTATTTTGCAAAAAGTATTTTGGTATTTCAGTCTTAATATACAGATGCATATTAGAAAAATATAATGATTACAAACATTTTAATGTCTCATAGTACTCAGTATTACATCTTTTAGTTTTGAACATTTTGATATACTGAAACATGATATAAAAGGAAAAAGAATATTCTGGTTTACTGTGCTGGAACAGAAAGATATGTTTTGAATGACAGTAATCAGAATATGCTTTGATTCAATTATCTGCAAGCTAATTGTAAGACAATATTTAAAACAAAACTGAATTGTGACTCTTGCAACAGACCTTATTCATAGTATTTGCAGCTGTAAGATGTATTTTTGATTTTGTTCTGTTAGTTGTACCATTTTTTTTGAACATTGATGTTAGGCGGAGCGCTTTAAAATGGTCGTGGCTAAGATTTCTGTGCAGTCTGATGCATAAATAATAATGTAGTTTGTTGATGTAACTCTATAGTACAGAAGGTATAAAGGTTATCCTTGCAAGCATCACTGCTTTTGTTAATCAACTTTTTTTAATTATGCATTAATTTTGACTACATGAAGCCATAAATGTGTTTGAGCTTAAGATACTGCTGTACGGTTAGTTATACTGATGTCTCTGTTAAGAATATACTAAGATGAAACAAAATAATCTGAACTGCCATCAACAGACAGGTCCAAAAGCTAATGTTTTTATGCATAATAATTTCATTGGAAATAGTAAATTGCCTCTCAGAATAGCAGCACTACAACACATTTTACTACTCTGCCATACCGCAGTATTGAATCATGTCATGATTACTACACTTCAGTATATTATCATAATCTGCAGTAGGTTGTAGTGTTTGTGCTTTCAGTATGAAGCCTAGCATTTCACAGTACATCTGCATCTGCTGTTGCCACAGTTTGTATTACATTTTGTCAGTGAGCAGTGCTCACTCATCTGTAATGAACAGCACACTACTTTTCAGAAGACTGTAGCGACTGGATATTACTTGTGTGATTAGGCACTACTATTAGGTGTGAATGGATGTCTACTCAGTCCGTACATGCTTTGTGAACACTAAACAGTCACACATTACTACAGTTATGCTTCTTGGACACTGCACTGATGCTTTGCATATGCAGTACTCTGCTATAGGCTGTAGCATTCATAACTTCTGTTACAAGCAGTATGCTACAGTACTGTATTATGAGAGATGCAATGTTTACACTTACATTATGTTCACTTGACAGCATTACATTTTGCTTTAGCCATTTATAGCCATGCTTCCGTGGACTACACTTCCACTAGTACCTTTCAGAAGACTAGCATTCAGCATTTCTTTTGACACTGAGATACACTATGACAGTGCATGCAGTATGCCACACTGCACTGTCCACAGCAGTAATTAATCTACAGTACTGCAGGACTTCTGTTATGAATGCTATTCTGAATGGCTGCTTTGTGCTGCAGTAGAATGTTGTAATTATAGTTTATAAACACTACTTTTCATTATTCCGTGATTCTGTTAAAAAAATACTGTTTGTGTGTGTGTGATATGACCATGCTGTACAGTAAAATATTACACTGTAGTAAATGTTCACACTTCATTATGAACACTGTGTGCTAATACAGCATTAATTTTTGCTGTTTACATTACTCTTTTGTGCTTTGTGCGGTCAGTTTTATCAAGAGCAAACTTGTTAAAATGCTGTTTCATCAACTTTGCTCCATTTCCCAGATGTGATACATCCCTTGAGGATGTTTGTGTAAGAAAGGGGTTGTAGAGTGCTGCAAAACATAGGAATATACACTTTGTAGGGGGCAAAGTCAAAATGGCATTTCAGCAAGTTTGCTCTTGACAGAAAAGACCAAATCTCATTGTGGTGATTCAGAATGTAGTGTTCATATTTGAAATATGAACAGAAATGCATAGTTACACTGGAGTGTTCATTTCAGTGTGTGTTGTTACAGTACTGCATTACAGTGTATTTTGAGCTTTTTTTTTTGCTATTAATCCAGGTGCTACAGTCTGTTGTTTGATGAAGCATGGAGGTTTTAATGGATACTTCATTCAAAACTGCATATTTTCCCTAATTTGGACAGGTGAAACGCTGCCATTTGCAGACTTACTGCTGTCTGTGTAGATGCATGGAGAGTACTAGGCATAACATTTGGAATTTTCATTGTTGAGGTCTAATTTAGACAAGATGTAAGCAATGACATTGCAATATAGACAAATGTTGGTGAAGAGACCTGTGTCAAAGCACCGTACACTTAATTGATATTTTTTTGTATTGGGATACACACAGAGCATTTATTTTCTGAACTTATTCTTTTGTTCAAAGCTGGTAGAAGTGCCAAAACACTTTACTTTCATCATTCACCACAGTAATAATAACACAAACTAAATATATACCTTATGAACTGTAAAATGCACTCTGACCAGCCACAGCAGTAGGTTTTTATTTTTTCCTTCAAAATATTTAAGATCTCATAGACTTCAGGAGATGTATCTCCTGATTTATTGGTTTTGATAATCAGATGCTCTCTATATAATACTGTCTCCTTTGACGACTTGTACTTACAATTGTACTTACAATTTAGATTCCAGAATTTCAATTCTTTTGCATTATCAAATAGCAGGTACTGTAAAGAGAGGGTGGTAACATCAATGTTATGTTATGATTTTAGTAGGTTTCCTTAAATATTACAACTCTTCAAAGAAGGGTGTGGGGTTTTATTACATTTGAAATTTGTGTATTTTTCTAATGGACCTATCTATATTTGGAGCGTTGTGTATTTTTTAATTTGTAAGTACCTCACAGAATTTTAGAAAACAGTTACAAAAAGCAGAGAATTCCTTTCATTATTACAGAAATGTGATCCTTGTTATATTTCTGTTATTCCGATCCGAAAAAGTTGTTTATGAATTTCAGGTCACACCTTCAAAAAGCAGAGATTTTTCTGATTTTTATAGAAGTGTGACCCTTACCATATTTCTGTTCTTGTCCCAAAAATTGTATATTTAGCACATTGTCCTTTGCTGTACCCTTCTGTCATTCCCCACTGTACCATTACAATCATGTGGCTATTTTTGTTACCCCTTCCAATTACCTAGTCTGTCCTAATAGCTGTCTTCCTAGATTAAATCCTTCACTTGGTGAGCCCCCCAGCTCATAGGTACTCTGCCTAAGAACCGAGAATGAAGCCTGCCTAATACCTAAACATGATGCATGTCTTCTGTATGAGAAAGACAACTAATGGCTTTAGACAGCATCTGCATGTCATCATAGGTCTTATTCTTTTCAGGACCACAACACCTGTCCAGCTGTGAAGTTTGCTTCTTGGTAACACGTGTTTCACACTGAACCTTGCTAACATCCTTTTTTTTCTGGTGAGAAATACATTTTTATAGTCACTTCATTTGTTCTTCAAGTGGATTCTGTAAATGTTATTTTTTCCTCACTTGGTTTTGAGGCCCTCATCCATCACAAAAGGTGTATGGATATCTCCTCAGTTGTTGTGGTGCACAGTCCTGGCACTGCTTCATTTTTCAAAAAAATTTTAATACAAATCCAGCATTTTGGGTTATACAGATGAAAATGTAAGGTGCCTAATACGGAATGTGTGAATTAGTGTTTGGAGTAGAAGTAAAAGCGGGATTTCTTTTTACTTTTTTTTTTTATAACAAATAACTTTATTATGTGCTTTTGAACAGTGGAAGACTAAGAAACATTTAATTAAAAACCTAATATCAGTAAGACATGAGAAAACTCATAGCTGAAAGCAAGCATCTTAACAATACACGTACCAAATGGAAATAGAGCCATGTCATGTGTTGTCATGCTTATAAACAGATTGAAAAAATTAGCCAAAATCATTCCAATCATGCACGTCAAGACAATTATTTAACTACATTTTTAATTTGTTACACTTTTGTTGAAAAGTAGGTAGCCAATATAACTGTATTTTTTGCAGAATTTGAAGACAGCAGCCAAAAGGGCACCATCCTTATCCAGCAAAATGTTTTAAAAATGGTTCTTCTTTGTTGTTAACCCTGGTTGCCAAAAAATAGAAATATAATTGGAATTACTAGTCTTTTAGCATAGACTGTCTTGTCTGTTATAGTCCCGTAGAGCTTTACTGCAGAACTTGTCCAAGCCATATGTATGTAGTAAGCATTCATGTGGCAATAATTGTCACCGTTTTCCATCACCTTTTTAACATTCTACATGAGAAATGTTGCCACATGTAATGTAGTTTTAACAGGGGAAACAGAGCCAAGGATGACAAAAGAGGAGGTGGTACAACTCAGATGTTCAGTCCAACTGTTTGCTCATTGTTTACTGTTACAGTGACCTGTTTGGCTCAGTGTTGATCTGTAATGCTTTTGTTCATTTCTTTTTTGTCACTTCTAATGCTTGATCTTCCTTGATCTGTCATCATCTCCATAAACTGTCCTGAACCTCAGCTACTGCTTCTTTAGTTTGCCATTAACCCTTGTTTTATATGAATGAGTGAACTTTCCCATTTATTACATTGGTGATGCTGTTAGTTTGCAGATATTACCACCACCTCATTTATTCATCAGGGCATTTTCCTTGAAGTGTAAGGAAATCCATCAATCTCTTATACTCTTGTTATTTAAAAGTTACATATGTCCATCACAAAAAGGATGTCTTTCGTGATCCAGTTTAACCACCAAATAGGTATATTTTGTATTTTAAAAGCGTTATTGACACAGAGATATTGTAATGGGCATAGGTTGTACAGCATAGCCTGATGGCCAAAGATCTTTTTCTACCTAGATTTCCAGCTTGCCTGAGTTCCCAATTTTGTAGTTCTTTTTGTTTAATGCACATCTAGCTGAATAACGTAAAGCTCTTCATATACCCAGATTGTCCATGGGTTCAGTCGCCGTAAAGAATATTGCCAATCTAGAGCTGCCTCCGGCATAAGCTTGTAGACTGGGGAGATGTAGACCATCCTGCATTGAGGAACGTACCATTTATTTCTGCAGCTCCTTGTTTGTTTGCCATCCCAAAGAAGATTGTATATATTTTTTAATGTATTTGGATGAGGTAACATGGGGTGATCATTATCACATGACACTTCTGCTCCGAAAAGGTAGGAAAACTGTTTTCCATGCGACTTTTCTTTTCGTGCAGTTTGTTTAACAGTGATTTCACACTAAAGGTTAAAATGTTAGGTAGGTCATAAGACAAAGTAATGCCTATGTATTTACACTGAGTCTTAGTACAGAGGTTGAGGGTTATGTGTCAGCTTCAGCATAAGTTTTATTGTGAAGGAGCAAAATGCTTTCATTTTCATTCATGGTAAAACCCTGCGCAGCAATGAAGCTGTTGGAAATGGTGAAAAAACTGACTAATGTACCTTGCAGGATGTGAGAGACAGGTTATGCAGTCATCTGCACTCCAGTAACGTGTTACTTCAGACCGTGAAGCTCTGATGTGACTGCCAGCTTGGCCAGAGTTAATTATGAGGTGGATATTTCAGAAACTGTGATAAGTAACAGAGGATGAAGGGGGCACATCTGTATCTTGTTCTTTTTGTAAGTTAAATAGTTGAAGGGGGACATAATACAGACTTGTGCTTTGAGCTTGGAGTATAAAAAATTACATTTTATAGTAAAACTAATTGGTTGCTAGTATATACCAGTATTTGTCATATACATTCCTAGACTAACCGTATATCAAAGGCCTTGCTAAAACTGGCAAAGATGATTGCTAGCTTTGACTACTTTTTCCATGACCATTGTGCCCTCACTGACCAGTCAAAATATGTTTGAAAGTTACCATTTTTTAATCACTGGACTAGGATTTTTGCAAAGGTTTTGAGTTCCAGTCATGGTAGTGATGTTGTACTTGGACAAAGTGTCTTGGCAATGGCCAAATTATGGAGGAGAACACTTTTGTCCTTTGGTACAGTATGTAGTTTCAACATGACTGGGACTAGGGTGAGACTGTCAACGCTGGAGTTATCCTCGAAGGTAATTCGCTTATTGCTCTTGTGATCTGCGTATATGAAATTCCATTAACTAGGTCTTGGTGGCCCTGATAATAGTTCACAATTTTCTTTAGTTATGAAAACTCTGATCTATAGTTACTGAAGGCATGACTTCACTATTTATCAGCTTTTTGATATTCTTTTGCCATAACTTCATTAATTTTAAATGCATCTCTGATGATATATTCTGTGTTGTCTCATATTGCTGTAATCTGAATCTTCTCATAGTATACCTTGGCTAAGAATTTGTAAGATGCAATGCCTTTTGCCTAGAAAAACTTGCTTACTCTTTCTTGGTTTTATGTCTACATATTGATAAGCTTTTAGTTTCTTTGTTGCTTTTACAATGGGTTCTTCTGCATTGTTGATTTATTACCTGTGAATGTCTTGGTGCACATCACATATTCATTCAGTTGTTTTTCAGTTTAACTGTGAAAAAAACAGTCATGTAGGTTTCACGTTTTCCTTCATTGTTAAATTTCATCTACAGTTGTTTTCTCCATAAATCAGTTTTGTGCTAATTATTGATAGTTTTAAACTTTAGGTGATAAGATTTTCACTTACTCCTTCCATTGATTTTCCCTGCAAAACTGTCCTGTAATCTTGTTAGGGCATGGTGAGATAGGAAGGATGACTTAATGTCTGTATGTGTTACTCCTGAGGATTAAGACAGAGGAAGTGAGTCAGAAATCAGTTTTGATTGCCATACCAGGGAAGCTGTAGCTTTTCTCTGTGATTTCATTTGTGCCACCCCACTCCACCCCACCCCCAATATCTGTTAAACCAAATTCCTGAATTATTTGTCTTGCAATTGCTGTTAGGTTTCCTGTCTGTGACTTCTGGGTGTTTATCCCATCCTAGGTTAAGAATGACATTAAAATCCCAATAGAAGAGAATGTGCTTACCTTTATATTCTCTTGAAACTGTTAGTAATGATATATGAGGCTCATTATCAAAATTTGAACCATACACGTTGGAAACAAAAAGCTGTGAAAATGTTATATTTGGATTAAACTCCACCTTCATCATTTCGCCATTTCTTGGCTTTGTCCAGTTCTTAGGAGTTATGAATAAATATTATACCCCCTCATTGATTTGGAGATGTAGTTTTTCCAAATGAACTAATTCGTCTTGCATACTAATGTTTATACGCAAGGAAAAAAAGAGGAGTTCTTACCTTCAGACAGAATTCTGTCAGAGGTGCAGTTAGTGTCAGCAATACAATGTGTGAGACGTAGGACAGGCAAGGGAAAGAAAGAAAATCAGATGAATAGCAGCCATTTTGTCCACATTTTTATTTCTAAAAATAAATGGTTAATAAAAGAAAAGAAAATTAACTGTTTGCTAGTAATATTCATTTAAAAAAATATTAGTGACAGGTAATATGGGTAAATAATGCGACATTGTGAAACACTTAGAAGCTTATACTTGCTGACTGAACTTTATATGTAGCTAAGACCTGTAAGGACAAGAATGAAAATACTGTTAAAAAGCTTCTGGCACCATATCATCAGGATGTTCAACTTGTTTGTATAGAAAAAGTATGACAAAAATTAGGAAGGGCTTGAGTAATTTGTGTTATATAGTCAAAACATAGTGGTCATCCCTTAAATGCATTTTGAACCCCCTGATAATATATAGAGGGGTATGCAATAAAATTGAATTTCTAGTGTAAAGGTAAGGGACTCACAGAAAGTCTGCCCTCCTATTCAGTAGCAAAAGTAACTCTTTAAGTAATGACTTCTACCTCACTGCCCTGAAAGTAAAACGTGATTGGACTGTGTCAGTTGCTGCAAGCTTCCGTTAAGCCTCTGTCTGCTCAAACTCAATTATAAAAATTTCTGGAGTGGAACAATGTCTGTATGGTATTATTATTACTTAGCCTGGCTGGGGTGGGCATTTCCTTTCTTTTGAGGTAGGGATTGTGGTAGAATTATTGACTTTGGTTCCTTTCTTTTTTCACAATCCACTTTTTACGTTGTTGTTCCTAAATTCATTTTAAGGTTATCAGCACATGTATTGCTACTACACACTTATAACTGCTTTAAATATGTTATTTCTTCTTTTGTAGTTGTAAAAGCTAGTGTCAGTAGTACTTTTGCTATACGAGCCCTACTGAGAATCATAATTACAGTAGAAAACTGATCTCTGAAAATAACTGGAGCTGTGGCATTTATTGTATTGTATAATGGCAAGCTGTAATCAAGTCTGACCATATAACCTGCCACTGTGAGCACTCACCACCTTTCCGTCTCTCCCCCCTTGTAGAAGTCCTTCATTGTCTATGTAGTTCAGGCATTTGAATATGCAGTGGTATGGATGTTTCAGCTTCCTGACAGAGTAATTTGATGGGATTGTGTTCAGTTATAGGACAAACCCTGGAGTGAGTGAGGTCAGCATTTCCCTTGATAAGCTAATGGATCATCCTCGGTAATCCATTTAGGTGCATATTGTTTCTTCTAAGCCTTTTCTGTCAGAGTCTTCTGATTTAGACTTCAGTTATTTAGACAAAGCCTGGTGCACCAGTAGGGCCCTTTCAATCTGATTGTATGCTGATATCTTTGATTGCTGAAGCAAGATTGTATATTCTGCATCATGGTAATCTGAAATGCATGGATATCCTACAGCAGTGAGCAAGACAGAAACTGAAAAAAAAAATCAATTTAGGGATTGTGCATACAATGCATAAACTGGAAAAAAGGTCAAGAAATGGACACTTCAGTGTTTCATCTGGCAAGAGGCTTAAAAATTGCTCTGCATTTTTGTTTCTTAAGGCAACTAATGCAAGAGTCAGTACAAGTATTACTTGAAGGCTAAGCCAGTTTCACATCCTTGTATTTACAGCTTAGACAAGCGCGTTATGGTTTCCTGAGACTATGGACACACTAACCTTTCAACACTTAGCAGTTATTTAATCACCTTTCATCCTAGCAAAACTGTCCGGGGAGCAGTTTCATGTTTTGCATAATAAAAAGAGAAAACAGAAGGCTTACAATGCTTATTGTTTCATATTCGTAGGTAAATCTCAAATTTAATGGTATGGCCAGGCATACTCAGTGTATTCATATGAGTTCAATTTGAATACCACTCTTAAAACACATCCAGTTTTACTTTTATGGGTCTTGTGTATTAAAGTGAGGTAAAGCAATAAAATAGTGCACATATCTGACTAAATTCAGTTATTCCTGATTATTTTAGTACAAGACACATCATCTTAGTTAGGGGCATCTACCCAGACTGTGCAGCAGTAATATCATGTGCAGACAATTGGCATTTCAACACTGTTGCCATTACTGGGTTATTTGGGCAAACCAACATGCAGCTACATATCCAAGAAACAGTGTATTTCAAGGTTCTTCATAGTGATCTGAAAATGGAGCTCATCACCAATGCACCTTCTTCCCAACTACTTACAAGCCACATTGTTAGTGGTATATGGAGCAAGTGAGCAATGATTTTAAAGACTGCAATCTGTAAAGATAAGGCACAAACATCCCCGAGGGGTTGATGCAAGATTCACTCTGACTTTCAAGTCAAAAGTAACGAATGAAAAAAAAATTACACTACTTGAAGGAACTTTGAAAATTAATGTGCCTAGTGATTGCACCAGCAGTGAAAGAAAACCTGCTTGTGGTTATCTGGATGGTAGCAGCAGGTGGGGGATAGAGCTTAGGCTCTACCAGTGCCTTTTTCTTTAGCTGGCTACTCTGCAGCATAGGCCCATGTGAGCCCCTAATGAGTCAATTTCACTGTTATGAAATATGGACAGAGTAACTCACAGCAGGCAAAAAAGACTAAATCAGAATGTTGAAGCATCAGTTTAACTTGGTTGTTTAAAACATAGGCCAGTGACTTTTTTTCTCTGTTGCCTTATCGAAAATAATGCAACAAGTGTGGATGCCTAGTAGTGCAAGTCACAGCTGGGGAAAAGTGTGGTCAGAGAGGAAATAATAAATATAATTTTATGCAAGTAAAGCAAAAATTATGAAAATCTGAAGGGGTCGCAGACATGCATTCTAACTGCACCAACCATTCCCAGCACAGACATATTGGTTTTGCAACACTGAATTGGTTTATTTTATAAACCTAAAATATCCTCCCATGGGCTGGCACCTCATCAAGATTTGGTGTCTTTGCTTTGTGTGCCCATTGATTGCCAGGATAGGCAGTGACTCCCTGTGTCCCTGGGTCAGATTATGTGTGTAATAAATTAATGAATAAGAATGTTAAAGCCACCAGATACTGTCCACTTGTTTGATGCAGTACTGCTTACTGTTGGAATTATGCATTATTTTTAATATCCTTTTAAAATATATGCAGTTTTCAGTATATATGAGGACAGTCACTTTTTTTTAATCAGCAAAACATTTTTTGCTGCATACATTTCTAGGAGTGGCAGATGAGATTTTGAACATTTGTCAGATTCATGCAAACCAGATTTGAGATAGTATCCGTCCAGCAGAATGGTGGCCAAGTGCTGAAATCGAAGCACATTTGAGTGTGCATTTAGAGAAGGTTATCACTGCAGTCGGGGGCTGTCTTTGCCTTAAGGTGCAGTAACTTAGTAGTTCATAACTCAGTTTATATTAAGTTTGCTGGTACAAGTGGCAGAACCGTCTCCATGTAAGTGCCAGAGACCTTTGCCTTTTATGTAGTTTCTAAAAGTTAGCAATTTGCTTTGCCTGTGCTGAGTCGCTTTTCATTGAAGTGCAATTTGATAGACTTCCATGAAAGTTCCTGGATTTAATCTCGGTCTTGAATTCTAGGAAAAGCTTCATCTTGCTCTTTGAACACATCGCCTCCTCTTGATTCTTCCCATAATGCTTCAAACCTACAAACAGAGCCTAATGAAAATGATATTTATACTTTCCTAGGTCAAGTTACTTAATCTGTACAGCATTGCCAAGACATGCAAGTTGTTCAAACTATATATTTATGTTGGTTTGATGTTTAGGCCAGCTGTCATAAAAAACAGGCAGAATTCATGTTATTCCAAAATCAGAAGACTTAGCACTTGCTCAATTTTTTTTCAGCTGTGTTGAATAGTTCTGGTTAATTTAGCCAAGTTTATATAATCTAGAAATAAACATAAACAGATATGGTGATAGCCCCCCTCTGTTGTCAGATATGGGATTTTATTATTAAGAATGTTTTCAGCATGACAATCTGCTGTAAATGTTTATTCAGCTTTGCTGCTAATATCGATTGAAAGTTACATTTCCTATTTTTAAATTCAGGTGTAGTAACTAAGTTACCAAACATGCGTTTGTAAAAATTTTCTAGTTGCGTACAGCTGTCTTGATTGTAAAATGTATTGCTTCAAATTCTATGGACATATACCTCAAATCTCAGAATGGCATGTCAGTTTGGTACTTTCCTGGTCACAGAAATGATTAAACACACAAATGGAAATAGCTGTCTGTCTTGTATATGTAATTTTTCTTTCAGTGCTTTTTTTGAGAGGTAAATAAATTTATTTTCCATATTAAATATTGTCCCGTCTTCTTTGTATAGTTTCTAGCCCAGTATATTGCTATCTTTATAACAAGAACTTTAGACCAACATACAAGAATAATTCCAGTCGAGCAGCTACGCATGTACAGAACAACAAAAAGCTTTGCACTAGCGTAAAGACAGGTTGTTGAGTTGTTCTCCAATTATCGTTAATGTAAAAATAGTGACTACAACATGTTTATTGCCACTAGAATTGTTGATTGTAATCCTGTATTTTTTGCAACTTTTTCTTATATGCTTTATAAAAATAATTCTGTATTGCTTTTCTTGCTTTACAAATATGTTGTATGCTTGCAGTCATACAAGAGTTTTATTTTCTTGCATGCCAGAAGCCATCTGCTGCCCAACCTGATTCTTTCCTGTAATGGTTGATCTTTCTGTGTACTACAGTAGAAGATGGCCTCTTTTTATAGCTGTTATACTGCATGTATGTTAGTAGGCTTTTGAAATTTACTTCTGAGCATTACAGATGAGCAGCAGTTGAAGTTACTTTTCTACGTAGGATAGATGAATCTTCTTATGTAAACAAAATGCAAAGAACCAAAGGAATTGATGCAGGTAAAATCTGCTTGGTTTGCCAAGTGTACAGTTTCCTTAGTTGTCTGATAAAGTACAGATTATACTTAAGCAGGAGCCTACCTTTTCATTCTTCCCACTGCTTTGTACATTTCCTCTCTCTTAATTTTCTGATCTCATGTCTGTTTCATTTACACTGGCACATACAGTTTCTTATATTCAGGATCTTTTCCCAGACCCCAAGGAACTCACTCCCTCAGCCATGGGGTACCCCTTTATATGCCATTCATTTGCCAACAAGGAACCTAGTATTAGGGCCAAGGAATCAGGACCACTTTTGGAGTGAGCTGGATTTGGAGAAAAGACCTTCTTCCTAATAGGAGGTAGTCAGTCCCCCTATGTGGGAAGTGTGATAGCAGGCGTTGGTATGCACATTTTTACTCAGTGCATCCCAGATGTCTGTTACTGTCTCCTTTTACCTTTTTATCTGTATGTACAAGGGCACTGATGTCCCTTGGGTCATGATGCATATGGTGATCATCTGTAATCCCTTCCACACAGGCCTGTGGCCACTGCTACATCGCCTTCTGACTAACTCTTCAGGCAAATCAGACCTTTTTTCTGAACTTGCTGGTGTTACAGTTGGTGGTTTGGCATCTCTCTAGAAGGAACATTACATTTTCTGAGGAGCCACCAGATACTGCTCCATTAATATGCTTGGTCACTAGACATTAATATTAGAGATCAGATGTTAACTCATCTCATCATACATTCTTGAATATCTTTAATCTGGTTATGTAATCATCTACCACCACCAATTTCTCCCCACCAGGCTTTAAGCCTGAAAATGTTAAATCCTATTGAAAACAGAGTTTGCATTTAGTTGCACTTGCTACCGCTCCATACTTCTTCACTCTAGCTGCAGATTACTGGCTGAGCTCTACTGTTAAGTGGAATCTTCTTGTTCTTCCTGTTTCTACATGAGTTTTCACTGCTTTCTCTGTTTTCCTCCTGCATCCTAAAAATGTGCTGCAGGTGAAGTGTTGATCCTCCAAATCGCCTATAGTTGAAACTGCCTATATGTGTGTGTGATTGCATGTATGTGTCCTTTGATGGACTGGTGCCCCTTACATGATTTATCAGCCTTGCACCCATTGATTACTGGGATAGACTCCAGTACCCTAGTTAGCCTAAATTGGTTTAAGCAGGAAATTAGTGAATGACTGATTCACAGAAGGCTCATTTTTCAAGTTTTATTATAGAAACAATAATTTGGCAGAATCCACATTTGTAATTGTATTCTAGCAGCACACAGCTGTTTTCATTATGAAATGTCTTGCTTCAGATTTTACGAAAATGCCCAAGAAAAACTGGAAAAGCTCAGGTTAATTTTGTATTTGGTTGTTAAAGAGAGAGTGATAGACCATCTGCGAGTATTGTAGTGTCTGATGGTTACTTTTTTTTTTCACTGTTTCCTATTTCCTTGTTTTTTTCTGTAGTGTTTTTTCTCCAACTCTTTGTGTATGCCTGTGTTTGTGTGTACATGTGGGTCTATATACATACATATATATATATATATATATATATATATATATATATATATATGGATTCACTTTATAACCTCGAAATGCTGAAATATCGAATTTCAGTATCTCGAGACTATAAAACCGAATCCACAAAACACTGACAAACAAAAACCGCGAAACCACATAACCGAAAACACCGCACACACTACACTAAACATACAACAAAACACCCACATCACAACATAAACAAAAAAACAACACACATACACAACTCACACACACATAAGCAGGGGGGCAAGCCCCCCTGCACACCCCCCCTACTTATATATACTAACTCCGAGATCGCACAAACACAACACAAAAGCTCACTCACACACGCACATTCTCCAATCCCTCACACACACTCTAACTCCCACTCAAAACCCTTACACAACACTCACTTACCTGACATAACACCTACATCCAAACACGGCACCGCGCACCAACAAAACACAAACCCGGACATTACATAGCGCAACTTCATAACCGAGAATGTGACATATTTTTGACATACGTCAAATTCGCGATTATGAACGTTCACTATTTTGTACATTCGACTTTATAGCTTTGAGATACTGAAATTCGACATTTCAGTATTTCGATGTTATAAAGTGAACCCATATATATATATATGTGTGTATATATATATATATATATATATATATATGTATATATATATGTATATATATATGTATATATATATATATATATATATATATATATATATATATATATATATATATGGTTCCCTATCAGAAGCCTGAAACACTATAAGCCTGAAAATCAAAATCCTGAAACCAAAAGCCTGAAAATTCAAAATCCCGAAAACCCAAAATCCTGAAACTCAAAATCCTGAAAACACAAAATGGACATACTGACGTCATTGTGGCTTTGCTATTGTTAGCCCTGTGGTGTTAGGTCATGCGTTGGGTTCAGGTAAGTGTACGGTTGGTTTTCTGTTAGGGTTAGGGGCGGTTTAAGTGAGTTAGGGTTAGGGCGCAGGTTAGGCATGTATGCAATAGTGACAAATATTGGGGTTAGGGGTGGTTTAAGTGAGTTAGGGTTAGGGTGCGGGTCAGGTGAGTGTGCGATTAGTGACGGACCTTAGGGTTAGGGTCAGGGTCAGTTGGTAGATATTAGTGTTTTTATAGTGACATATTAGCATTATTTGTGTTTTCAGGATTTTGAGTTTCAGGATTTTGGGTTTTCGGGATTTTGAATTTTCAGGCTTTTGGTTTCAGGATTTTGATTTTCAGGCTTATAGTGTTTCAGGCTTCTGATAGGGAACCACATATATATATATATATATATATATATATATATATATATATATATATACACACACACACACACACACACACACACACACACACACACACACAAACATGCACAATCACACACACACAGAAAGAAGATTGTTATTCTGCAACTGAAATGGTCTTTAAAAATAATTAACATACATTACCATAAAAGTACAAACAGAACTGGCAGTGTTTTTCATACTGTTTTTTTTTCCTTTTTCCACCATTATGTTTTAACTTTTGTCCTACCTTTGTTGACTTTTTCTTTATAACCATTACTCAGCTTTGCACTCATGGGTTTCTTTGGTTCTCACCAACCAAACAGCATACCCATTGCTATCCCCCTGCTTTGGTAAATATTATACATCATGAAGAAGTTGATGAACTTTCTAAACATTTGTTATGCCACTGGTGAAACAGGTGTTTTCAAAATGTTCTAAATTATCAGCATGTTGAACAAAGGGAAGAAGCCATGACTGTTAACCAGACAACCAGTGTTAGGTTAGTAAACTGATTCTTCCAGTAAAACAGGGTGGATTGGGATTACCCAATTTGAAGGGTATAAGACTCCGATATATAGCGCAAGCAGAAAACTATAATTTAAAGTGGAAAGGGATGATTATGAAACAGGGGGCCTCAAGAAACAAGGAGAGGCTGTGATTTTGGATGCAGGCCTCTAAGGAGAACAATAATCATACAAAATGTTATATCCATAAAGTAGCAGAAAGTATTCTAAGAACTAAGCCAACATGGGAATGGAGAAAGGAGATTCTGCCAATAGGGATGACTGCAATTAGGGACACAGACAATAGGCAAGAGGTGGTGGAATTATTTGGAAAAAAACTGGCAAAGGAACCAAGGTATTGGGAGCAAATAACTAGAGAGGGAAAGATGATAGAATGGAAAGACACCAATAATTTATTTGGACTGCAGGTTAGAGACTGCCTTCCCTGTCAGGGTTTGCTATCAGAGATAAAGAAATAGGAGGGTTCTAAATGAAATCCAGCACTGATAGAGTATTTAATGGAATCTAGAACAGAAACTGCCATTAAAAAAGGAATAATTAGTAGAGCATATAAATATTGCATGATAATAAAAATCCATCAGAGGAGGTTAGAGGTTCAACATGCTGATAATTTAGAACATTTTGAAAACACCTGTTTCACCAGTGGCATAACAAATGATCTGAAGTAGGAGATTCATTTGTCTGCAACCTGTGAGTTATGGATCCGATATCGGATCCGAACCGGCATGGTTTACCAGCTATGGATCCAAGCTCTCAGCTCCTCCCCTCACCCATAATGCCCTGCTCTACGCTCATGACCCCAGATCTCGTTTGCCGCGCATGGTGACCAGATTGTGTTTTTCCAGCTCTCCAGCTAAGTGCTATATTTAGTGTTTAAAGTACTCAATTTTGAAATTTTTTGGTTAAATTTGTGTGAAAGTGTAGGTTTCCCTCTTGTATTATTACCTTTTTTAGAGTTTAAAACTTAAATTTATATCCCTCCCCTCGCTGGTAGCGTAGTGTGTGTTTGGGCCTGTGAGTGGTTTTTTGTTGCTTTTACTTTTAGTTCTAGTAACTTTATTTGTTGGTTTTTGGGATGTCTGAGCAGCCCAAAGCTATTTTTTCTAAGTGCTCCGAGTGTGGCCATAAGCTTTCCCCAGCTGATGGCCACACTCGGTGTGTTAGATGCCTGGGGGTTGAACACCTCACATCTGGATGTTCCATTTGTGCAGGGTTCAACCCCAGGGCATTGAAGGAGCGGAGGTCCAAGCTTGTTTTGGCGGGTCTCTTGCCGCCGGACTCGGCTCCGGCCTCCGCTCCTTCGGGGGCAACCGTTACAACGGTTGTTCCCTCTCCAGCTCCCCCTCCTCCTCCTGGGACTCAACCTCCCATTTCTGGTTTGGAGGAGAGGGAAGCTAGGAAGAAGGACCGGAGGGAGAAGCACCATAAGCGGCGGGCTGAGACCTCTGTTTCGGCCCCGCCAGCCAAGCGGGCTTCTCCCCCGGCCTCCTTGTCTGCTGGCTCTCCCCCTCCTCGGCTCCGGTCTCCAGTGTGTTTTTCACCGGGACCCGAGGAGGAGGAGACCCGATCTCCGTCGAGGCTATCGAGGAGGCACTCAAGGCCTACCTCGGTAGCCTCGTCGAGATCAACTTATAGCCTGTCGGACGCTGATCTGGACCGGATGATGAGAAGGTTCATCCAGGCCCAGATGCAGATGGGAGTGCTCTTGCCTCCCTCTGGGGAGCTTGACCCCTTTTCAAGCCAATTGCTCCTTCTCCGACCCGCCACCCGGGTTCGGAGCAGTTGGAGCCGAGCAGCCGGAGCGGGGTGGGTCGGCGCCGATAGTACTTGGTACTTCGGATCCGACCCTGCCCTAGAGTGCATCAGATCCGACCTCTCGGAGCCTGGATCCGAGCTTCGGATCCGGGGGGATCAGTGCTCCTTCGGCGCTGTCTGTGTCGGAGCGCACTGTCCCTTCGGATCCGAGCGCTTCGGCGCCGGCTCCGATCCAGTCTTCGGATCAAAGGGGGAGCCGATTGTCGGATCCTTTGGTCGAGGTCGGCTCGCCTTCGGCTTTTGATGTAGTGGAGAGGGCCCTGTTGAGGGTCTCCGGACCCCCGGCACTTGTTTCGCCCGCCCCGCTCCCTCTGCACTGGGTCAGGCTTCCACCATCCGGCCCTTGGGACAGCCCGCTTCTGTGCCCCAAGCTGTTCCCCTGGAACAGGTTACTGCTTGCGAGGAGTCCTCTGACAGCCCCCCAGAGGATGTTCCTCGCAAGCATACGTGCAAAAGGAGGCACATTGACTCCCCCGAGTCTCTCACGGAAGACACGGATTTGGAGGAAGGGGAAGGCTCCCCACGGTCACCCCCCGAGGATGTCTCATTTGGAGACATCATGGAAATGCTCCGCATAAGGGTGGTCTGCCCCAAGTCTTCCTCGGACGAGTCCGTGTTCTTGGAGGCATTTGAAGCGGGCCCGTCTACCTCTTGGTTGTCCCTCCTGCCGACCCCCTGGTGGACCTCATTACCACCAGGGCGTGGAAGGAACTGGACACCGTGGAGCCAATCCCTAAGAGGCCCGACCGGATCCTCAGTCCACCGGCTGACCGTGCCCATTGGAGTAAGGGGCCTCCGGTAGATGCCATGTTGACGGGCGGCCACCAAGAGGGAACTTGCTCAGGAGAGTCCTCAGTCCATCCCCGAGCAAGGAGTCTCGGATGATGGACCGCTTGGGGAAGCGGATGTTTAGTTCAGCGACCTTCTCGGTAAGGGCGCTGAACTACCTGGCACATGTAATTAGGATGCAGCGCGATCTTATTAAAGAATACGCTGCATCTCCCCCAGAGTCCATGTCGGAGGAGGACAAAGTGCTGCACTCCACCCGCATGGCCACTCTTAGATCAGTTACCAATACCTCTATGCGGCTACTCTCCCATGCTACGGAAGGCGCCGCTAGAGCCACAGGGGCAGGTCTAGTCACTAGACGTCAGGCCTGGCTCCGTCATTGCGATTTCTCAGAGCCCTTCAAAGCATCATTTGCGAATGCCCCCTTTGATGGTTCTGCCCTCTTTGGCAAAACCGTTCGCGACACTTTGACCCAGAGCGAGAAGGATGGGAAGACGCTGTCTGCCGTCGGAATCTGCTTCTCTGCACCCCAGAGGCCCTATTCTAGGAACCAAAAGGGTCAGAAGAAGATGTGGTTCCGGAAGTCGCAGCAATCCCAGCCTGCTCCGGACAACCAGTCCTTCCGTGGCAGAGGAGGACAGGGAGGACGCCGCCCTAGAGGCAGAGGGGCTCCCAGGAACTTCGGGTCCAGCGAACCCTTCTCTGAATGGCCCGCGCAGCAACCCTGAGGGGTTGCCCGGCTGCTCCACTCTGGAGGCAGTCGGGGGACGTTTTTCGGGGCACCTAGCGGCATGGGAGTCCATAACATCAGACCACTGGGTTCTCCAGATCATATCCAGAGGATACCACATCCCATTTCGTCACTTACCAAAATTGAAGTCCCTCCCAGACGTTCCACCCGGTCAACGGGAGGCCGCTTTGGCAGAAATTGGCCATCTGCTAAAGAAAAGAGCCATCCAGCCCGTCCCCCCAGACCAGATCGGATCAGGGTTCTACTCCAGGTTCTTTTTAGTGCCAAAAAAGACGGGGGATCTAAGACCAATTTTAGACCTTTCTCTCTTGAACCTGGCAGTTCCCAAGGAGAAGTTCCGAATGGTCACTCTGCAATCTATTCTCCCCCTTTCTGGGAGAAAATCACTGGATGTGTTCCATAGACCTCAAAGATGCGTACTACCACATTCTAATGGACAGGCGCTCCAGGAGGTTTCTCCGCTTCCGGCTGGGAGCCAGTCACTACCAGTTCTGGGTCCTTCCCTTTGGTCTCACCACAGCCCCCAGGATGTACACCAAAGTATTAGCAGTGGTAGCGGCCCACCTGAGGCTTCAGGGGGTGCAGGTCTTTCCCTACCTGGATGACTGGCTCCTTACCGCCCCAACAAGGCATCTACTACTTTTGGCGCGACACTCCTTTCTCCATCTTGCTCCCAGTCTGGGCATCACTATAAATACAAAGAAATCCAACCTAGTACCCACACAGCTCATAGATTTTATAGGGGCCAGGTTAGACACAAGGAGCTTGAAAGCCTTCCTCACTGCGGACAGAGTTCAAAATCTGCAGCTCCAGGTGCGGGCCATTCTCCACTCAAGTTCAGTTCCGGCGGAGTTGGTCCTGAGGGCTCTAGGGTCCATGGCGTCTGCTATAGCACTTCTTCCTCTCGCCAGGCTCAATATGCGCATCCTCCAGTGGAATCTCTTAGTACTGTGGTCGTACCTTGCTCTTCCTATGCATCATCCCATTGCGATCAGCAAGGCTTGCAAGCGGTCCCTCCTGTGGTGGCTTCACTCTCCAGATCTCCACAGAGGCCGCCCATTTTGTGCTTCTCCCCCTCTTGCCACGGTGACCACGGACGCCTCCCGCCTCGGGTGGGGGGGGCATTTTGCAGGCCGGACCGTCCAAGGCACGTGGAACGATTCAGAGACCTTACTGCATATCAACGTTATAGAGATGAGAGCAGTGCTCTTAGCGTTGCTAGCACTTCAGGAGTTTCTTCCCTTGGGAACAATTGCGATTCAATCGGACAACATGTCGGTTGTCTGGTATATCAACAAGCAAGGAGGAACCAGGTCTTACCTCTTTGTCGAGAAGCCATGAGAGTTTGGGAATGGGCAATCTCCACCAACCGCTTTCTAATAGCAACGCACATTCCGGGTCGGTCCAACATCCTGGCGGACAAGCTCAGTCGCACCATTCTGACCCCTTACAAGTGGTCTCTCAATACTCAAGTAGCGGAATGCATATTCGCACGGTGGGGAACTCCTTCATGCGATCTTTTTGCCTCTCCCTCAAACACCAAGTGCGACAGTTTTTTCGCTCTGATACCTCCTCCAGGAGGTTCCCCAAGAGACGCTATGGTGCATGCTTGGCCACCCGGTCTTCTGTATGCTTATCCCCCCTTGCCTCTGATGCTCCATGTTCTTCAGAAAGCCTCTCGGGTGAGGTGCAGAATGATTCTCATTGCTCCGTTTTGGCTTCGACAGATCTGGTTCCCCTTCCTAAGGTCTCACTCGGTGAATCCCCCTTGGATTCTAGATCCCATTCCGGATCTGATATCTCATCCATCCTGCCTATCTCCTCCGAACCTGGACAACCTGAAGCTGACCGCTTGGCTGCTCCAGTTCCACTCTTGATCAGGACTCCCGGTATTTCGTTCCCTGTTAAGGCGATCCTGGTGGCAGCTCATAAACCGTCCACTAGGAAAGTCTACCGTAGCAAGTGGAAACGGTTTTCTTTGTGGGCGGAGCGGCAAGGCCTGAACCCCTTCACAGTTCCTCTCCCTTTAGTGCTTGATTTCTTAACCACTCTTTTTAACGATGGTGCCAGCAGTTCCACAGTCAAAGTACAACTTGCGGCAATTTCACATTATCACATTGGTCATGACTCCAGTCCACTCATGTAAAATTTTCCTTAAAGGTACTTTCCTTCTCAGGCCCCCTGTAAAACAAGCGGTTCCTCCCTGGGACCTTTCCTTAGTTTTCCAGGCCTTGACCGCCCCCCCCCCCTTCGAACCGGCGGCTACGGTAGATCTCAAATTCTTGTCGTTCAAGACTGCCTTCTTAGTAGCCATTACTTCGGCCAAGAGAGTTTCAGAGCTCCAAGCATTATCAGCTAAACCTCCTTACTTGGTCTTTCATCCGGACCGTGTTTACCTCAGGACCAACCCGTCCTTTCTTCCTAAAGTAGCTTCTGAAGCAAACATTAATCAATCCATTAACCTCCCTGTTTTCTTTCCTAAATATGAAAACAAAGGTGAATACAAGCTTCACTCCTTAGATGTTAACAGGCAACTTTGATTTTATCTAAACAGAACGGCTGGTCATAGGCAATCCGACCAGTTGTTCATTTCCTTTGCTAAATTTAATTTGGGCAAGCCAATTTCTAAAGTCTCTGTCTCGCTGGATTTCACAATGTATCTTATTGGCTTATCAAGCTTCAGGAAGGCCCGCACCGGAGGGTGTACACGCCCATTCAACCCGGTCAGTCTCTACCTCGGCAGCCTTTAAGGCTAGGATTCCTCTAGATGATATTTGTGCAGCAGCCACGTGGGCTTCATCTCATACTTTTATTTCCCACTACAAGTTGGATCTTGCATCTAGGGGTAGAGCATCATTTGGCTCAGCGGTGCTCGAATATCCTTCCATGATGGCCGCCCAAGATTCAGGTAGCTGGGGACTCTGTCCCACAGGTTGCAGACAAATGAATCTCCTACTTCAGATTTAGAAGTTATGTACTCACCATAACGTTCCATCTGAGTAGGTGTATTCATTTGTCTGCAACCATCCCGCCCTCCTATCCCCCTGGCCTTTCAGTTTCCTGCATATGGTGTGTTACCCTTTTCAGGGTGTTCTTGCTGTTGGCAAACTCGATCTGAGGTCATGAGGGTAGAGCAGGGCATTATGGGTGAGGGGAGGAGCTGAGAGCTTGGATCCATAGCTGGTAAACCATGCCGGTTCGGATCCGATATCGGATCCATAACCCACAGGTTGCAGACAAATGAATACACCTACTCAGATGGAACGTTATGGTGAGTACATAACTTCTAATTTAGAAAGTTCATCAACTTGTTGCAATGTTTAGAAAGTTCATCAACTTGTTGCAATGTCTGTCTGCCTGGGATGACATGCTGGACAAGCCACGCTGCTTCGCAAGGGACGGCTTGCACCTGTCACCCCTAGGCTTCCGGATATTGGCAAAGGCTCTTGCCACCCCCATAGTGCCTTTTTTAGGCAAGACTCAAATTCTAAACATACCACCCTAGAACGCAAAAAAGAAAAAATACTAAGGGTAATGCTGCTCAGTGCCAGAAGTCTCAACCTCAAGATGCACGCACTAGAAGCCCTTCTCAGTATGGAGAACATCGATGTCTGTGCTGTGACTGAAACTTGGTTCAAGGTTCCTGGGAGCATCCCAGCACTATCAGGTTTTACCTCATATCATGCGTTCCGGCCCCAAAATCCGGACCATACCACAAAAGGAGGAGAGGTATCCATATTCATCAAGGATACCCACACCTCCAGGTTGGTGGTAACACACAAAGCATCGGAGACCATCCAGGTGCAATTAACCATAGGCAAGACTGCTCTGCAATTTGTAGCTTGTTACAGGCCACCCTCTCAATCTCAGGAAACTCACACAGCCTTCCTGAAGACACTGGAGGGTATAAATGTATCTCCAAACACCATCATATTAGGTGATTTCAACTACCCGAATATAGACTGGGATCATTACTCAAGCTCCAACACTCTAGCCCAAAGGTTCCTAGAGTTCATAAACTCTAATGCCATGGAACAACTTGTCACCATCCCCACAAGAGGAGAAAACATACTAGATCTCATCATCACAAACATGGGGACAAAATGTTCTACACCGGAAGTATATCCATCATTGGTGAGATCAGATCATAAACTAATCTCACTGGAAGTCCATATCCTGCCCCCACCCAAGATAAATAAGACCACAGTGAAGAACTTCTCAAAAGCCGACTTCACACTTGCAAATGCCTTCTACCAGCACCTCCAGGACTGCATGGATCAGGCAATCCCAAATAAAACAAAGACCCTTACCACCAAAGGCAAGCGCCCAGTCTGGTGGACCCCAGCCATAAACAAGCTCTACAATAAAAGGAGAAAGTTACTACAAGATAGAGCAAAATCCTTAAAAGGGAAGACACCCTTGATCATTATAAGTAAAAAACTACGATCACTCATAAAATCATCCAAAGCAAATTTTGAGATAAAAGTCACCAAAGACACAAAAGACAATCATAAGGCCTTTTTTAGCTATGTTAGAAACCTGGGTGGAAACTCCCAGATATGCTCAGAATTAGTTCAAAATGATGCAAAAATCACTGAACCAACAGACATTGCCAACATACTGGCTGACAGGTTCAGTGCAAATTTCTCCCCCCCAAAAGGAGAGATATCTATCCCAGCGAAATGTAGCCTCCCAAACATCTCATATGTACAGGTGAAAACTGCTCTCTCCAAGGCGAAAAACACAGCATCTATGGGACCAGATGGTGTCCCAGGCTGTCTGCTCCACGAACTCAATGAGGAATTAAACCCGCATTTAAGGCAGCTGTTTAATCTTAGCCTCACCTCAGGATACGTACTCAAGGAGTGGCGTACGGCAACTGTGGTTCCACTTCACAAAGGCGGTGCTTCCACGGACCCTGGAAATTACCGCCCCATTAGCTTAACAAGCCTGGTCTGCAAAGCTATGGAGAGGATCATAATGGAACTCATAAATAAAGACATAGGGGACTTACAGACATTGGATCAAACCCAGTTTGGCTTTGTCAAAGGCAGATCATGCCTTTTAAACTTGGTTGACTTTTTTGAAACAGTCTCAAAGGCCATTGATGAGGGCAAGGCAGTCCACACAGCCTATCTGGACCTTGCAAAAGCTTTCGACACAATACCCCACTCGGGTATCATTGAAAAACTCACCAGCTTAAATGTAAACCCATACGTCACAAGATGGGTTGCAAACTGGCTAAGTGACAGAACCCACAGGGTCAGAGTTGCTGGCGCCATGTCAGACTCCAAGCCAGTCACAAGTGGTGTCCCACAGGCCTCAGTCCTGGGCCCCCTCTTGTTTGGCATCTACTTTTCAGAAGTACAGGCAAACACAGGAGGATTATGGCTGACAAAGTTTGCAGATGACTGCAAACTGGGTGCCATAGTTGAAAACACATCAGACACAGATATCCTTCAGAAGGGTCTCATAGAAACGGATAACTGGTGCCAGAGCCATGGCCTAAAGTTAAATGCCAAAAAATGCATAGTCATACCCTTCGGAAATAACAAGGTTACCCCTAGCTACCATATAGGTGGCAATCCACTAAGCACAGAAGAGGTTATCAGGGATCTGGGGACCCAAGTTGACAGTAACCTCTCCTTTGACACTCACATTGCCAAAGTAGTTAGGAAGACCTTCTACATTGCCCACCTGATCATGAAGGGATTCACATCCAGATCAAGGGAGGTCATTGTTCCCCTGTACTCATCACTCATCAGACCAATGATTGAGTACAATGCCCCATTCGGAATGTATCTTACTAGACACCTGCAGCAGTTGGAAAGACCCCAACAATTCCTCACCAAAAGGATAATGGGTCTCAAAAATATGTCTTATGCTGCCCGACTGAAGGAACTCCAGCTCTATTCAGTCGCATACCGTCTGCTCAGAGGTGACTTGTGCCTGACATACAAGGCCATGTCCAACCCGGAATTAATGGACATGCTCCACCTCAAAAAATCTAAATCCACCAGAACTACAAGATCAAGAGACCTAAACCTTAACACGGTTATAAATAGGACGTGCTGGAGGGACAGATTCATCACCCAGAGACTCCCTATGCTGTGGAACAAAATCCCGGTACATGTGAGGCAGAGCACCTCGCTGGCTTTGTTCAAGAGAAATCTTGACCAATGGATAGGAGATCGCAGGTTTACCCCGAGGATCACCTCTGTGTCACTGCTGGACAGAGGCACGGCAAAATAATGGGCATAGCATCCTTCAACGTAAGGGGTGGTGAAAGCCACAAAACTTTGGGCTAGGCTTATAAATGCCCTAGGGCAGATAGCCTAGTATAAACCTATGAACCTAAAGGATATGGAAGAGAGATTAGATAAGCAATTCGTAAAGGAACAATGGGAGGATATCTGTATCTCTCAAATATGCAACAACATGTAGAAGATTGAGAATTTTTGCCTGGAAATGTTTACATATATGTTTTTATGCCCCAGGTAGACTCCAGAGTATTTTTTTCTCAGGCAGACAGCAAATCTTGGAGGTGTGATAGGGAAGAAAGTGGTAATTGGGAACATATTTTCTGGGAGTGTGGTGAGTTGGTGGACTTTAGGGACTCCCTGCGGAATGCACTGTCAGAAATGCTGGATAGGCAGATTGGTCTGACAAGGCAGATGCTTTTTCTGAGCTATGATACAGAATTGGAATGGCCTAGACATGTTAAGGCCTTGCTGTGTCTAATAATGGTGGCTGCCTAAAAAAGTAATTACTAGAAAATGGCAATCAAAATCTAAACCAACTCTACTGGAAGTAGTGAATATAGTAACAAAGATAAAACAACTGGAATTGAGAGCCTTAGAAAATGGTAGGGGCAAACTACATAAGAAAAACTGGGAATTGTGGGAACACTACATACAAGGGAGGAATGAGGTTTAAAAGGCGGCAGGACATAAATGAGCAATGTAATATTTGAGTGAGAAAAATTGGGTAGATTATAAATCATGTATAATGTTTGCAACTGGGAATGTGTAAGTATGGTTTGTGATGTAAAATGTTTGCAACTAGGATCGTGTCAGTTTGGTTTGTTTTCATTTATATAAATGTATGATCTCCTATGTAGTAAGTGATGGTTTAATAAAGATGTATCTTGTTTAAAAAAAGGCAGGAATTAAATAATTTATATAATATTGCTTAGGTTATATGATATATAGTAATATATGAGAAGTATAATGTTTATGTTAACATAGTTTGATTACTTTTATATGAATGTAAATTTGCCTGTGACACAAGTGATAATTAAATAAAGGTATTTGGAAAAAACAATGTGCATTAGGTTAGTGACACAGGCACTGGAAGGGATGGGCTGGGGAGGATAGGAATCAGCTGCCATTGGTGGCTCTGGCTTACCACTTGAGTGACATTTAGAAGGAGCATTGGATGTTGTACTTGTGGAATACACGTGCTGCACAGAGGAGCACCACACTAACCAAGAAGTTCATGTAGAGTCGCACATGGTGTTTGTGAAAGAAAGCATATAGTGGAGCACAGAAGAGCTGCTGCAGGGGTTAGGAGGAGCTTTGGGGGGGTATCTGGCAGACTGGCCCACTCCCTTCCAGCTGAGTCTCCTCTCTCCTAAGAGAATGATCTGCATAGGCCCTCCAATCAAGAAACAAATGCTTGATTTTCAAGGTACCTGGCTCCCACCTCAAAGGGGAATGAATGAGTCATTTGAGGCAAAGGAAATGTAGCCATTAGCCAAAGCCCAGAAATGGGGAAAATGTGTTAAGTTGGATGTCCTTCAGGAATGCAACTGCAGTCCTGACATATGGGTTGTCCTGCCTCAGGCAGCCCTTCGGTCGGCCGTATTCCAAAGTCTGGATACGGCGTCGGCTGATGTCGCCTCCTCCCCGACGTCAGAGCGGCTGGGGTATAATGGCATCCGCCGACGCCATCTTCTTCAGTCTTTCTTGCCGCGCGGTGCCCGAAGCAGAAGCAGTTCGCAAGTGCCGGTCGGTCAGCTCCTGTGTTTTCAGTTACTGAAGTCATCAAAAAGCTAAGTACCCCGTTGGGGAACATTTTTCTTGCCTCAGCCGATGTCAGAAAAAATTGAAAAGGTTAATAATTGTTTGTCTTGTGGTAAACAAATACCTCATAAGGACTTCCATTCTTACTGCCTTCCCTGCCTGGGCCCAGACCACGACGTCTCGGCCTGTGCTGCCTGTGCTTGCTTTAATAAGCGCACACTCAGGCGCCTGGCAGAATTTACCGAAGACGACTTTGGCGAAAATTACGCTTATATCATGCCGTCGGAACAACCGACAGCACATATTTCCAAAAAACATAAGGACCGGGACCGACATCCTCGGCCCGCGTCATCCACCGATACCACGCCTAAGCCTTCCGCAAGTGCATCGGTCTCTTCGGAGGCGGTAATTCAACTGCTCCAGGCCGACGACACCACTTTACCACGTACTTCGGTCCCGAAGGTTTCCCCGGTGCCAGTTGTTGATTTTCCTCCCGAAACCGAAGCTCAAGATTTACCTGACACCATACCAGTGGATAAAGTTACTTCTGCACGTGGGGCAGCTAGGCCTCCGGTCTCCATGTCCATCAAGGCCTACACACGTGCTAAGGCTGCCAGCCAGGCTAAGGCCCATCCTCCTAAATCTTTTTCCCAGGGCCCCTCTGCTGATAAACAGATCATGACTCTAGCTGCAGATCTAATCTCTCTAATCAGAGGTTCTCAGTCGCATCCGGACAGAGGTTCTCAGCCGCCTGCAGATAAAAGGCCTAGGACTGAGCAGACAGATACCCTTTCTTCAGATGAAGCCTCTAGGGATTCAGAGCACTCAGATACCCAGGAGGAATCCTTCCAAACCTACGAGGACTCTGATGCTGAGGAATCAATTCCTTCTGCCTCTCCTCCAGAGGATATTTCTTTCGGAGAAGTTCTCCATTCCATGAGAGAACATTTTCAGTGGCAGGGTCAGGAATTCTCTGACTCCAGGAAAAGGCTACTTACCTTCCTTAAGTTACCCCAGCACAGACCATTAGCTATTCCTCCAGTGTTGGATGTCTTGGATGATGTATACTCAGACTCCAGTGCTTCCTCTGATTCTCTCCCTCCTGCTCCTGTCAAGCCAGACAGATATTACAGGGTTCCTGAAACTCATAAGCATCTCTTTAAGGCCCACTCTGTGGATCTAGAAACTATTTCTCAGGGGCTCAAAGGAGTGGCTACTTCCTCGGCCAAAAACCCTTTGCCCGCGGACAGGGAATCTAGGTCCCTGGAGAGATGGGGCAAAAAAGTTTATACCTCCTCCACCCTTGCCATGAGGTCACTTAACTGTCTTTTTCATATGTTTCAGTGCCAGGATTACTTAATGGATGATTTGCAGAAAAAGTTAGCCTCTCCTGAGCCTATGGATAGAAAGGCATTGCAGGATTTGGTTCATAACACTCAGCAGGTTAGCAATCATTTTCTTCAGTGTGGTTATGATGCATTGGAAGCTTCATGTAGGGCAGCTATGACAGGGGCCGTTACACGTAGACATGCTTGGTTGAAAGAACAGCCACTGCCAGACCATGTTAAAGTAAAGCTCCTAGATGCACCTCTGGAAAAACAGAAGCTTTTTGGTGCTAATGCACAGGATGTGTTGAAGTCTATTGAGGAAAAGGCTAAATCAGTACAGACAGTCAAGGATTTCCTCCAGGTTCAGCCACCCAGATTCAGCAGGAATTGGCCTTCAAAGAATTGGTCCTTTCCAGACACTGACAAGTTTCAAAGGGGAAAAAACAGGCGTGCTCGAGGTAGAGGGCAATGCCGAGGCTCCTACAGGGGCCGCCAATGGCAACCACCAAATCAGAGAAGTGGCGCAGGGAGTTCAGCTGCACCACAAGGACAATCACAATGACTTGACTTTCACACTGCCGTCCAAGGCTCAAAGAGAAGCACCTCTAGGCGGAAAATTATCCTTATTCTCAAAGAACTGGCACATTTTAACCAAGGACAAATGGATTCTGGACATAGTAGACAAAGGTTACAGGTTCCACTTCCATACCTTACCAACGAGACAAGGCATGCCAAACCTGCCACAAAATCAAAGGGCAGAGGCACTCTTACAAGTTTCAAAGCTGTTACAAATAAAAGCAATAGAAAAGGTTCCTCCTCAGGAACAAGGCCAGGAATTCTATTCAAGACTGTTCCTTGTTCCAAGAAAAGAAAAGCAATGGAGACCTATACTGGACTTGTCCGCTCTAAACACTTTTCTCATTGTGCCAAAATTCAAAATGCTGACGTTACAGCAACTCCTTCCCATGCTGGGCAAGGGGTCTTGGCTGGTTACTCTGGACCTCAAGGAGGCATACCTGCATGTCCCAATCAGACACAGTTGCAGAAGATACCTCAGATTTCTTGCAGGGTCAGAGCATTATCAATTCTCAGCATTGCCATTTGGCTTATCTACTGCGCCCAGAGTATTCACAAAATGCCTGGCATCAATAGTTGCACATTGCAGGCTCCAGGGGATTCAAATATACCCTTACCTGGACGACTGCCTTATACAAGCAGACAGCAAACAAACCTTGATAAGAAACTTGGACTATGTCATTCAATTACTACAGGCTTTGGGATACACAGTCAACATTCAAAAATCAAGACTACTGCCATCCCAACAGATTATTTTTCTAGGAGCCAAACTGGACACACAGTCACAAATGGCTTTCCTCACAGAGGAGAAACAGGAACCATTTACCAGATTACTTCAAAAGCCTAGCAAAGCTCACCCAGCTGACTGCAAGAAAAATCCTGCAGGCCCTGGGGTTCATGGCATCTTGCATTCTTCTGATCCCTCTGGCAAGACTACACATGAGAAAGCTACAATGGTACCTAAAAAGCTTATGGTCTCAACACAGCCACAATCTAGAAGACGTAATACCACTCATTCTATGCCTGCAAAGGGAATTTTTGTGGTGGGCTCAAGCAAGTCATTTAAACAAAGGCATGTCTTTCAACAAACCTGTAGCAAGTCAAACCATTACAACAGACGCCTCAGATCATGGATGGGGGGTGCGCATGGAGGGCAGATGCATTCAAGGGCAATGGACTCCCAGGGAAATGCATCTGCACATAAATCAAAAAGAGATGTTAGCAGTGATGCATGCAATCGAGGCCTTTGGGAAATCCCTTCAACAAGGTCATCTGCTAATAAGGACAGACAACACCACTGTCATGTGGTATATAAACAAGCAGGGAGGCACTCATTCTTATCCCCTCTGCAGACTAACAATGACTCTTTGGGAAAAGTCCCTGAAACTGAACATCCACTTGCAATCCCAGTTTGTTCCAGGCAAGGACAATGTTCTGGCGGACAGGCTGAGCAGAAATTTCTTGGATCCGCATGAATGGATGCTGCATCCACACATTTTCTCACAAATAACAAGTGCATGGGGAAGACCGGACATAGATCTCTTTGCTTCTCACCTCAGTCATCACCTGGAGAAGTTCTGTTCAAGGACGCACCATCCTCTAGCCTGGAGAACGGATGCTCTCTCCTTCAGCTGGAATTCACTAACAATTTATGCATTCCCTCCTCTACCATTACTGACCAAGGTGTTACTGAAGATCAAAGCAGAACAACCAAAAGGAATTTTGATAGCTCCAGACTGGCCAAGGCAGCACTGGTATCCATTGCTACTGAGCATAACTCACACCAAACCGTGGCCCTTGCCTCAATGGCCTCTGCTTCTAACTCAGCACAATTACAGGACTTCATCAAAACCTGCAAACATTGCAGCTGACAGCTTGGAGGGTTCCATGACTTTTACCCATATCTCTCTTTCCGAAAAAGTTCAAGAAATCTTGCTGGAATCACGCAGACCTTCCACCAGAAAAACCTATTCAGCCAAGTGGAAGAGATTCATCATCTGGAATGCCAACAAGGGTCAGGAAGCATCAGTAATGAGCATACCACAGATATTAGAATACTTGGCAGAAATGTTTCATAGTGGCCTCTCATATTCTTCCATAAAAATTCACGCTTCAGATATCTCAGCAAAATACAACTGTGACCCACCTGTGTTTTTGCATCCCTTGCTAAGACAGTTTCTAAGAGGGATAAAGAATATCAAACCTCCCAGAAAACCACCAGTACCTGCATGGGACCTCAATTTCGTCTTGGAAAAATTAACTCTTCCTCCTTTTGAACCAGCAGCATCTTCAGAAATGCAGTTTCTCTCCTAGAAAACGGTTTTCCTGTTGGCAGTTACCTCAGCAAGAAGAGTCTCAGAGATACAGGCCCTCATGGCAGTACCTCCCTTTCTCATTTTTCATCAGGACAGAGTCTCTCTAAGAACCAATCCTTCATTCATGCCAAAAGTGATATCCAGGGTGTCTCTAAATCAAGCAATTCACCTGCCTACTTTCTTTCCCAATCCTCAAAATAAGGGGGAAAAGCTGCTGCACACTTTGGGCATACACAGACAATTACGCTACTACTTGGACAGAACAAAGACCACCAGAAAGTCTGACCAACTATTTGTAGCCTATGCTGCTGGAGTGCAAGGAAAGGCAATCTCCAAACAAACAATTTCAAAATGGATTGGACACTGCATCAGATTCTGTTACTCTTTCCATGGAAAAGGTGTGCCAGCCAATATTAGGCCACACTCCACCAGAGCTATAGCCACATCCACAGCCTTTCTAAGAGGAGTGGCTACGAAGGACATTCTAGAGGCTGCTACATGGAGCTCCGTGCATACATTTACCAAACACTACAACCTACCTTTATACTCCAGATCCCGAGCAGGCTTTGCTTTGGCAGTCCTGCAGGGCATTTTAGCTACACCATCCCTTTCTTAGATCCTACCACCCCAGCTTGGCTATGGTATTCAACCCATATGTCAGGACTGCAGTTGCATTCTTGAAGGACATAGTACAGTTTTGTACCTACCATAAATGTAAATGTCCGATAGATATGCAACTGCAGTCAGGTTTTCCCTCCCTCCTACCCCTCTGCAATTTTCCTTTTGGGTCCATTCCCCCTTTTCTCTATTAGCTGGGGATATCTGTTATGGTGTATCTGTTTATTACTGTTGTGCATGTCTGGAATTTTTTATCCATTCACCAAATTTAGCCTTCTTTGGAGGGCACCTGGCATCTGGGGCAAGAAACACTGAAGAAGATGGCATTGGCGGATGCCTTTATACCCCAGCCGCTCTGACGTCGGGGAGGAGGCGACATCAGCCGACGCCGGACCCAGACTTTGGAATCCGGCCGACCAAAGGGCTGCCTGAGGCAGGACAACCCATATGTCAAGACTGCAATTGCATATCTATTGGACATCTACATTTATGGTAGGTACAAAACTGTACTTTCTGTTTTACCTTTTGTCTTTGTTTCTTCTATTAATACTTAACTGAGAGAGTAGGTTGTAAATCACTTATGAAACTACACATAATTAAAGTGTCTGGCTCCATATCACAGAAGGAAGGAAGGACTGCAATTCATATGACTTGAATTTGATTGGCAGACCCAGTCCTTGACTAGTTAGCTGGGGTATAAGACACTGAGTGCCATATTTGCCAGCACATATAACCTAGAGAAGGAAATTGGTTTTATATTCAAGGCTACATTTCTTAATAGAGGCTGGAGGCTCTAGTCCTGCAATGTAGATTTCACATTGATATCTCTGCATTTGGGCTTGGGGAGGGACAGTGGCAGGAAAAAAAACTGTGTGTCAGGATTGTGCCGTACCAGGTTTACACTGATCTCTTTTCCACTTGCTTCCTTGACAGTTACACATAGGGTTGTCCCACTTGTAGAGACCCAGTCCATAAGGAGTTAGCAGAACAGTTGCCAGAGTTGTCAGAGCAGAAGGCCAAGGAGGTGCACTGGAATACAACTGATGGCAAATGGCTGTTGGAGGAAACCAAGAAATTAATTATAAAATAAAGTATCTATATCCACATATTTTGATAGACAAGATCAGCTAAACTGTCCAAGATTGTTCACTTACCCTATCAGACAAAGTGCGAGTCTACTTAACAAACAACTACCTTATCACTGTCTCATGTAGGTGCCAATTGTCAACCCTCCCATGACCTAATCAGACCATTTCTTCCTTAATAGGGTTTGAGATTGTTATGGGAAGCCATCTTCCAAGCAACTATCAGGGTTTTCTAGTTAATCCTAACCCTTGTCTGCTACAGCAGTCAATAGGTTCAGCTCCAATAGTGGCATGCTTGCTACTACACATGCCCTAACCTTGCTACAATGTGTACTGCTTGACAAGTGTACCCTTGTCATGACCCAGTTGCTGCTGGCATAAACAAAATAAACTCAGCCTCTGCTCGTTGATAACACAGCAGTGGGCCTAGCTGCCTCCATCTTTCAGGATGGGAGTGCTAGCATCAGTCACTCGCTCCCATCCTTCCTTGTCACTTACTCCAGCTCATGGGTCTCAAGTCAATCTAATTTTAGCATGGTCTCAAGGCTTCATCTCTAGTCTACTAAGCCAACACAAATGTTCTTGCAGATTTTAATGCCATGTCTGTCTCAGTAAGACTGCTTGATCTGTCCATCACATCCATTAAAAGTAAATGCTTTTTACTAAACTACATAAGCTTCATTACTTGATAGATGGAGCTATGAGTATGCTGCCGGTAACCCAGGTTGATCATTGTGTAGGTGAAGTTTGTATAACTGCATTCTTCTGAAAAATATACCATTTATTCATATGATGTAAAATATGAGACAAAAATAGATAGTACAGTTATTCAGCTGTGCAAATACAACAGTCACATATGCTATTTTGGACAGATTTTGTATGTTGCTGTCGTAATACAAGATCTGTGACTGTTCCTAGGCTAGGAAGTTAAAGACCATAAAAAAGCAATCAGAAACTTTAGTTAAGGAGAAAACCAATCTAGAGCAGGAAAACAAACTTTGCTTAACTACATCCCTGATTTCTGTATGGAAAAGATATAAGCCTAATAATGGAATGAAGAGTTGGAAATGAGAAAAAGAGGCGAGAGAGAGAGAACTGCTACCCTGTTGCATATGACCTGTGAGATCTGTTTCCCTGCCTGTAATATCTGGACATTCAGCCAGTTTAACTTGGGGCTCAGTAATACTTTCAGTTAGGAATAGCTAGGAAAATGTTGGCTCTCTGGCATAGAGAGAATCTAAGAAAAGACTCAGAGACTTTCTGCTATTACCTCAGCAAAGACCCCTTGCTATTCCACCTGTTCTAGACCTTGTAGATGATGTATTTTTAGAGTCCGGCCTGTCCCCAGACTCTTTACCTCCTGCACCTGCTAAGCCTGACAGATACTACAGGGTCCCAGATTCTCATAAATTCCTCTATAAAAACCCTGCTGCTGACCCAGAAACTATATCTCAAGGTCCCAAAGGGGTCAAAGCTTCCACTGCAAAAAACCCTGTCCCCTCTGATAGGGATTCTAGGGCACTGGACAGATGGGGGGAAAAAGTTTACACTTCTGCTACCTTGGCTGTAAGGGCTTTAAATTGTTAGTTTCATATGCTTAAATATCAGCAATACTTAATGTCACTGCTTAAACAGAAAATGCTGACAAATTCTGAATATTTAGAGAACAAGGAAATGCAGGATTTATTGCATGCACTTGAACAAGTGGGAAAGTATACTTTGCAATGTGGTTATGATTCACCGGAGGCCTCTTGCAGGGCCGCTGTTACAGGTTCGGTTATTAGAAGGCATGCTTGGTTAAAGGAACAGAATCTACCTGTTCATGTTAAAGCAAAATTATTAGATGCCCCATTACAACATGATACCTTGTTTGGTGCTAAAGCAGAAGAGGTGTTGAAGAAAATGGAGGATAAAGCGAAATCCATGCAGACAGTTAAGGATTTTTTACAGGTACAGCCACCCAGATTTAGCAGGAACTGGCCTTCCAAAAATTGGTCCTTTCCAGTGTCAGACAGGCCACAAAGAGACCTATACAGACGTCCCAGTGGCAGATCTCAGCCCCGAGGCTCATACAGGCCTAAACAATGGGGTGCTCCTACCTCCAAAAGTGGAGAAGACAAATCACAACCTTACAAGAAACCATCCCAATGACTTTCCTCTGCCAGATCCAAGCACTTTTCTTTTGGCAGCCCCCTTAGGGGGAAACTAGCACTTTTTTCACAAAATTGGCAAAAGATTACCCAAGACAAATGGGTCTTGAACATATTGTCCCAGGGCTACAGGTTCCATTTTCACACACTACCAAGGGCAAAAGATATGCCAGACCTGCCACACAATTAATGGGCAGAGGCACAAAAGCAAATTACAGCCCTCATGGACATGAGGGCCATTCAACAAGTACCACAACAAGAGCAGGGGCAAGGATTTTACTCAAGACTTTTCTTGGTGCCCAGAAAGGGCAAAACCTGGAGACCAATACTGGACCTGTCTATACTAAACACATTTCTGGAGGTTCCAAAATTCAAGATGTTGACTCTACAGCAGCTACTGCCCATGCTGGACAAGAAGGCTTGGCTCGTAACTTTGGACCTAAAAGAGGCATACCTGCATGTCCCAATCAGACAATCTTGCAGAAGATACCTCAGATTCATAGCTGGCTCAATGCACTACCAATTCTCTGCACTGCCCTTTGGCTTATCTACTGCACCCAGGGTCTTCACAAAATGCCTGGCACCAGTAATTGCATTTTGCAGACAAAGAGGAATTCAAATATATCCCTACTTGGACGACTGCCTTATTCAAGCAGAGAACAAAGACATTCTTCTAAAGCATCTGGCATTCATAAAAAGATTACTAATTTGCCTAGGGTACACAGTAAATGAAAAGAAATCAAAGCTAGTACCCTCTCAAGAGATAATATCCCTGGGTGCAAGCTTAAATACAACTGCCCAGATGGCTTATCTCACACCAGACAAACAAAGGCAACTGACTTCTTACTTCAAAAAGTTGGCAACAAAGACTCAGTTATCTGCAAGGAAAATCCTGCAGGCCCTGGGCTTCAGGGTATCCTGCATTCTACTAATTCCATATGCCAGACTGCATTGAGGAAACTACAATGGTATCTAAAAAGTGTTTGGACTCAGCATTGCCACAGCCTGGAGACAGTAATTACCCATATTCCCTACCTGCAACAGGAGTTTCGATGGTGGGCACAGGCCTGTCACCACAACAAGGGTCTGCCATTCACTTTACCCACTGCCAGACAGACACTGACAATGGATGCATCAGATTATGCCTGGGGGGCCCATATGGCAGGAAAATGTATTCAGGGCACATGGCCTGCAAGCCAGATGCATCTTCATATCAATCAAAAAGAGATGCTAGCTGTTCAAAATGCCCTGACAGCTTTCAAGGACCCACTTCATCCAGGACATCCAGGGCAGTTACTGATAAAGACATACAATACTACGGTCATGTGGTACATAAGCAGGGAAGCACACATTCCTACCCCCTCTGCAGACAAGCCAATGACCTAGTGGGACACAGCATTAATTTACCAAGTTCACCTGCAAGCACAATTCCTGCCAGGAAAAACAAGTACTCTGGCAGACGAACTAAGCAGAAACCTCATGGATCCCCACAAGTGGAAACTGGATCCACAAGTCTTCAGCATGATAACAAGGAAATGGGGATGCCCAGACATTGATCTATTTGCCTCCCCTCACAACTGCCAATTACAGAGATTTTGCACAAGGATTTATCACAAACAAGCATGTTGAGTGGACGCCCTATCCTTCAGCTGGAAAAACCTAACAGTATATGCCTTTCCTCCACTGCCTCTCCTTCCCAAGGTACTCCTAATGGTCAGACAAGAGAAGCCAAAAATTATACTGATTGCACCAGACTGGCCACACCAGCACTGGTACCCAATCCTAAATAGCTTATCTCAAGGCCCAGCATGAATATTGCCTCAAATTTCCCACTTGCTGACCCAACAAAACAATCATATCCTGCACACTCAACTCAGGACCTTAAATCTGGCAGCATGGCAGACAATGTAGCCATTCAGAGCACTCCTCTTTCAAAAGCTGTTATGGATGTTATCTTGGAGGCCAGGAGGCCCAGTACCAGAAAATCTTATGCAGAAAAATGGAAGAGATTCTGTGCTTGGAACCAGGAACAAGGCATTGACATGTATGCACCAAATATTCCTCAGATTTTACGATACCTAACTGAGATGCTGGGCAAAGGCCTTTCCTTTTCTTCAATTACGATTCATGCCTCTGCCATTTCAGCCCATTACAATACGGAACCTCCTAACTTGTCTCATCCTTTAATAAGGCAGTACCTCAGAGGGGCCAAAAACATAAGACCTCCAAGGAGAGCACCACTACTGCATGGGACCTCAATTATGTCTTGGAAAAACTCACACTGCCTCCCTTTGAGCCAGCCTCAACAGCTGATATAAAATTCTTATCCTGGAAAACAGCTCTGCTCCTGGCAATAACCTCTGCAAGACTCATGGCTGTGGAACCTTTTATCATTTTTCATCCAGACAGGGTTTCTGTGAGGACAAACCCAACATTTATGCCTAAGGTGGTGTCCATTGTGGCCCTCAACCAAACCATTCACTTGCCTACCTTTTATCCAAACCCACAGAATAAGGGTGAGAAAATTCTGCATTCTTTGGACATACACAGGCAGCTTCGCTTCTACTTGGACAGAACTAAAGCTTTCAGAAAGACTGAGCAACTTTTAGTGTCATATGCTGCAGGATCACAAGGAAAGGCTATCTCAAAACAGACTATTTCTAAATGGATAGGTCATTGCATCCATTTCTGCTATTCTCAGCATGGCAAATCAGTGCCTAAGGGCATTAGGCCTCATTCCACCAGAGCAGCAGCCACTTCAGCAGCCTTCCTCAGAGGAGTACCAACCAAAGACATCTTAGAGGCTGCAACTTGGAATTCAGTGTACACTTTTACAAAGCGCTACCACTTATTTCTTCACTCTAAATCCAGAGCAGGCTTTGCCACTGCAGTGCTGCAGGGCCTCATAGCCTCTCCTAACCCTATTTTTTGGCTCAGCCACCCATACTCAACTTTGGGATTCAACCCAAGAGTAATGACTGCAACAGTGAAACACAATGCACATAGTACAGTTGTGTACCTACCATAAATGTAGATGTTCGAGTGTATTCACTGTTGCAGTCCAGGTTACCCTCCCTCCGTCCCCCTTTCTTTTGCTGGGGTTCATCTGTACTTCTCTATTCTATACAACCTATGTGGTGTATTTGCTTGTAGATGATGGAAATGTTTCTTTATTGCATGTATGTTTATTTGCATAATATATTTAGCCTACCCTTTTGGGGGCACCTGACATCTGGGGCAAGAAAAACTGAAGAAAATGGCATCTGCTGCATCTTTTATACCCCTGGCTCACTGACATCAGGGAAGAGGCGACGGCAGCCAATGCCAGACCAGGACTTTGGAATTCGGGCCGACTGCGGGTAGCCTGCCAGCAGGATAACCCAAGAGTAATGACTACAACAGTGAATACACTCTAACATCTACATTTATGGTAGGTACACAGCTGTACTTTCTATACAATATAATCAAACCAGTATTACATAAATTGTTCAATTCCTCCCTTCTCTTAAACTTCATTCCGCCTGCAGAATATTTTTCTGCATGTATTGTTCCTGCAATTTCCACTGGTTTCTAAATAATTTACTGCTACCATTTTCTAAATATCACACTTCCTGTTTTATCTCTGTTACAATATTCACTAATTCAAACATGGTTAGTTTAGACTTTGATTGCCATTTTCTAGTAACTGATTTTTTGGCAGCCACCAGAGTTAAAATCTACAAGGTCCTACTATGTCTAGGCAATTCAGATGCTATATCCCAGCTTTAAAAAAAAATCCTTAAATTACACTCATTTGCTCACCCTGTATTGAAATTTTAAAGTCTGCCAACTGAATACACTCCAAGAACATATGCTCCTAGGTACCTCTTTCTTCCACACTATACTTCCAACATTTGCCAGCTACCAGAGGAAAAATTCTTGTGGAGTCTGCTTGGGGTATAAAAGCACCCAAGCAAGCACTTCTAGGCAAAAATCCTAAATCTTCTAGATTTTGCTGCATATTTGGCTGCCATACCTATATCCTTCCATAGTTTCTTTGCAAACTGCTAATCTGTCTTCCCAATCTTTCTGACCTCCTCTGGTTGACTCTGAGAGTTGTACAATATTTTATATGCTGTACTAATTATCATTTTTTTAACAGTAGCTTCTGTTCTATAGTTAACTAAAAACTCAACCATTGCAGGTCTTTTATTCAGGATTCTCCTATCCCTTTCTCAGTACCTGTACTCTGTTAATCCCTGATAGGGAAGGTAGTCTGTAGCCTGCAGTCCAAATGTCTCCTTGGCCTCTTCCCATTCTATTACCTTTCCCTCTGTAATTATTTGTTCCCAGTACCTTGGTTCCTTTGCCAGCTTCCTCTAATAAATTCCAGCTCCTGTTGCCTATTCTCTGCACACCTAATTGCAGTCATCCGTATTGATAGAATCTTCTGTTTCCATTCCTGTGTTAGCTTAGTTCATAGTGTACTTTCTCATACTTTATGAATGTAATATTCTATATGACTGTTATTCTCCTTTAGGATCTGTGTTCAAAATCCCACTCTTTCCTTATTTGTTGCATTGCTCCTGCTTATCTTCATCCTTTCTATTTTGAATTAAAGCTTTCTGTCTGTATTATATATAGGAGCCTTAACTGTGTAGCTCTAAAATATCCATTCAAATCAGATAATCCCAAACATCCTTGTTCTGTTGGAAGGATCAACTTATCCAACTTATTAATTACTATCTATAACATCTCTTCTGGTTGATAAAAATATGCCTGCCCTGTGTATAAAACTAAAGGGACTATACACATTTTACTGCTTGTATCTTGCTATCCATATCCATAGACAAGATCTTCCAGTTTCTTAGTTTTTATATTATCTTCTGTTTAGTCTCTTCCTACATATCATTAGCTGCCATAACAGAATACTTTTTAACCCATACCCCTAAATACTTAATTTTATCATGCCCCATGAATATGGGTATTGCTTGGCCAGTTTATGTGTAGATGCATAATTTATAGCTATAGCCTTTGTTTTATCTTTTTTAATTTTGTATCTCAAATAAAAAAAAAACATGGAGCAGTCTCAGAATGTTCCACAGCACTGAGATGTCCTTTTCTGGTTCTTTCAGGTACAAAATAATTTCATCTGCAAATAAAGCCAACCTTTCTTGAATACCATCCAGTTATGTCCTTGAATTTCTAAGGCCCTTATTTTCTTTATCACTGGTTCTAAATGTAAAGCAAATAACAAAAGTGATAGAGGACACTCCTACCTGGTTCTTTTGTTTAGACACAACTTTATCAGAGAGGAGCCCTTTTGCTTTGATTTTTGCCTCTTATCCCACATATATTCTCCTAATTAACAGTATTATTGCATCAGGAAGTACAAATGTTTCCATTACCCTAGTCATAAAACCCCAGCTTACTTTGTCGAATGCTTTCTCTGCATCAATATCCACCAACAGTGATATTTTCCTATATTCTGTTTCCCTCTAGATCATCATTGTTCTGTTAATGTTGTCAAATGTTTGCCTCCCCTCAACAAAAACACATTGATCCATATCTATCAATTTTGACAACACATTTGCCATTCTTTTAGCTATTATGGACATGAGCACTTTATAATGATGGTTTAAAATTGAAATGGGTCTATGTGAAACTGGATCTGATGGGTCTTTACCATCTTTATATATTACAGTCACCACAACTTTTTTCTAGGATGTTGGTGCTTTCTTTCCTCCTAAAATAGTGTTAAACAAAACCTTCCAAATCCTTATGACTTTTTTCTCTTCTAGCTTCCAAACTTCCACTGGAATACCATTTATTCCTAGAGACTTTCCTGCAGATTGGTTATACATCACCATTTTTATTTCATCTCTTTCTGTCTTAACTGTTAATTGTTGAGCCTCATCTACCTCTAACCTTGTAATGTTTACATTTTCTATAAATATTTCTATTTGTGCTTTTTTCTTGATTTTTCCTCTTCTTTGCTTTATACAAATTTTCATAAAATGTCCAAAATATCTCTAATACTGCTATACGATCTCTAGTTATTTTTCTTGTCATAGGCTCCCTAAGGTTGGCAACAACCCTTTCGACTTTTTGTTGCTTAAGTCATTGTGCCAAAAGTTTTTAATGTTCTGGTATTATTTTCAAAAAACTGTTGCTTAATAACAATCTTTCTAAACTCATGCATAATAACCAAGTACTCCCTTATTTTCTTTTTAGCACTCTGCAATTGCACATCTTCTTCTGTGATATTCCCCTTATTCTGTAATACGTTAGTCTTTGTCAGCCCCTCTAAATACTGCTTATTACTTCTTTTTTTTTTTTTTCAATAATAATTCTTTATTTTTCCTTTTTTTTCTAAATGTTAATACAATACTACAACCTATTTACAATATATACATGAATGCTTCCAACAGTTACATAGAGTCATTATACATAACTATACATTTCTAAATAGATATTACAGAAAAAAAAAAAAAAAAAGTAAAAATCTAGTATCAATATAAGGCTTGTCTATACACAACTCCATAGTTAGTCTGTACTTCCCGGAGAAAAGTGGAATGGAACCTTAAGCTAAGACAATGTTAAAGATTTGCTCCCATATTTTTGTATTATTTACACTTTTCTTATGATCACTAATTAATAATTTATGTGCTAGGATATGTTTTATCGCTACACTCTTGAAATTTTTCCATGAAGTCTGAGATGGATTTAACCAATTTGTAGCAATATACAGCTTCATTAACAAAAAAATATTTACGAGTATGATCCTTTGGGATCTATCCAAATGGCGGAATATGCAGAATCATAAACTCCCAAGAGAGTGTAGACTGTTGATATCCCATTTTTTGTAGTTGGAATTTCAAAGAATTCCAGAGTTTAAAAATACATGTACAACTCCAGAACATGTGTAAAAGGTCAGCCGTTTGATCTATACAATATGGACATTTGAAAAATCCGATCTCACCAATAAGCGATAAAAATCACCCAGTCGTCACAAGGATCCAAGGTTGCAGAAATAGTTTAATCCACACAAAACGCCACAAACGACAGTGAAGTAACATCCAATAGTCACTTACAAGGCACGACACAAAACAAAGTACAAAAAACAGGACTGACGAGGCTGGAACAGCATAGATCCTAAATGTAAAAAAGACGCCAACTGAAGGAACCAAACGTTAAGCGCTTTCAACCAATATATCTGGTCTTCATCAGAACTGTTAGACGCCATCCCTCAACAGTTTAAATAAACTTCTTGGCGCAAAAAATTAATTATTAGTTAAAGTGATAGTATAACAAATATATGAAAAAATATATATTAAATACAAATAACAGTTTGCCTAACACTTCACATTCTAACTTTACCTAAAAAGATTATTTATGAGTGTCAAATATTCTACTTTTTACATACAGAATAACGACTGTTACTCTTTGTAAAAATAACACTCTATGTATTCAGCGTAACTGATACGCATGTTATGTATACGTGTATTTTCATTCAATTGTCATAAAGTTAAAACCACTGCCTTATGATCAAAGATTACTCATGAAAAAAATATATATTAAAATATAGAAAGACACTAGTGTTATACATAATGTCTAGAGAAATATCATTAAAAAGTTAAAATCTAACCATAACCACATGTATCTTAATTATGACGAAAAACTTCAACCTTATACATAGCACTATACATAAAGTGAAATAACAAATCCTGAATACAACTGTCATCCAAAGAAGACAAAAATTGCAAAATATTACACGTTATTATTAATTTGAAAAAGTTAATACACCATACTTCATGAGCATAATATTTGTAGATACATCCTAATAATATTTGATCAAATAAAATAAAATAGTATCAGTGTTGACATATATGTATTTTTAAAAAGATGTTTGTATATACTATAACCTAGAATATATGAAAAAATAATAATAATAATAAATATTAATAAATATTGATGAATAATAAGAATATGAAAACGGAATGTCATTATATTATCTATTGTCCTTGTTATATTTAATAACATCTAATGTAACAATGTTGTTATGTATTTTGATAGACCAATCATATATACATATAAAAATAATAATGATAGGTATTATGAACCATAAATTTCAGCTATAACCAAACTAAACAATTATTTGAAATAATTCAAAATAATAAAGATTTGATCGATATAAAGTCATTTAACCCTGGTGGTGTAGTTGCATCAAGGTAGATTTGCCACCATGTTTCACGAAACGCAATCATACCTTTTAAATCTCCTCCCCTAGGGTCTTTTTTGATAACTTCCAAAATAAGAAATTTAAAAGTATGTTTCTCTCCACAAAGTTCTATGTGTCTATACAAAGCATTTGTTTTGTCCCCGTTTTTAATACAATAAATGTGATCGTAAATACATTTTTTCAAACTTCGTTCAGTTCTTCCCACATAAAAGGCGGTACAGGACTGACAAATGGCCAAATATATGACCTGTTTGGTATTACAGTTACCATCCTTTCGTTTAATGAGAGTCCTGTGTCCGTTGTCAACAATAATTTTATCTTGTGTAGACATATAAGAACATTGGTTACATGATCCACATTTACTACTTCTAAGTCTACCAGATTTTTTCACTAAATGTGTTTCAAATATCTTCTTTAAATTGTTTCCCATCCTATACACAAACCTTGGTTTGGACCCCAAAATCTTAAACAACATAGGTTCACTACTTAATAGGTACCAAAACCTACTAATAATGTGCTTCATACTGTCTACTCCTAGGTTGTATGTAATTATACATGCTCGATTATAATTGGAGGTAACATTATTGCCATTATGTCTTGATCTTGAATCACTGACTGAGTTATGAATTTCACCTGACCCTAATAATGGTAAATATTTAACACCCCAATTATCCACTACATAGGATACAACATCTTCCATCATAAGAGATGGGTATCCTCTCTGTGCAAACAATTCTTTGATATATTCCAATTCAATAAGTAAGTTGTCCTTATTAGATACCATTCTGGATGCATGTATACATTGTCCTTTAAAGACATTGTATTTAACTTTCGGTGGGTGACAGCTAGTATAATCCAAATAATTATTGGAAAAAGTGGCTTTCCTATAAATGTTGTTCATTGTACTGCTGTCTTTTTTCATATTCTGATGTCGAATCCATCTTCCAACGACACCGGCGAGTGTACCAGTAATCCAGGCAGTTTGGACAATCCTATGTTTAACAGAGAAGCAGCCACTGTATTTAAAGGGGAGAATGATATTGAACACATCCATTCTGAATTACAGGCACTTAAAGGTGAGGTTTTTAACCTCACGACGTTAATACAAAGACTTTTATCTGGAGACGCGCATATTAACATCAAGCCTGTTGTACAGTCTCAACTGGATACAAATGTCTCTCCAGGTAATGGCAATGTATTATTATCTATGGACAAAAATGCTGCTGGGATTATAGACACTAAAGTAAATGAATGTTTGCATTTGCGGAATAACCATCATTCAAAAATAGTGGGGGTAAAAATGACAATAGTATTGTTGACAATGAAGGAGAACATTCTTATGTTAGCACTGAGATCCCAAATGGACAGCGATCACGTCAACCGAGTTGATCTCAGGGACTTGACTTAGTTACCCCATTATCCAGCAGTAATATTAACATTTCAGATTTCACTTTTGACTTTTCAATGTACGACATGGACTTAGAGGCTAAAAGGATAGGCACAAAACCTAAGAGACTGTTACCAACCAAGACTTATTCAGCAACAACTGAATTGAATATGTTTAAGGGTAATGACTGTATTCCACGCACTATCCCTATACAAAAGCCTAGATCTGGGATAGAGGAGAAAGGTCAACATAATTTGTTAAATCAATTCTTAACCTTTGATTTTTGTTTGGACAAAGTTGATGGGTCTAGTAAGACCACACTATTTCAAGAAGATAAAAGAATTGACACTGGCAGCCTCAAGTCAAAGATATATCTGTTGGGGAAGAAATTGAAGACTATCAATGGACTGAAGGCTGACAATATGTATTTACATAAATGTTTGGACAAGAAATTAGTGCCGAAGGGGTTAAGATTTTTCAAGTTGCCATTAGGTATTGAGTTAACAGAATCGGGTAGAGATGAATTCAACAAGTTTTTTGACAAATGTGGATTTAATTTTATAGTATTACTAATGAAATTTTATGATGAAAAATTGAGTAAACTAATAGAAGAAGTAGACAATTTAAACATTAGTATTATTAATGATTTACTATTTCAGGATTGGGAGAAATTGTACAAAAAACAATTTATTGAAGCTGAAAAATGGGCATTAAATTTATGTAAGAGAAAAAACAATAAAATGTTAAGAGATAGTGAACAATATCAGAAGAAATTGGCCTACATCTGGCCCAAACAGCATTCTTGGGTAGGGACAGAACATTATGATAACAGTTATATACAACAGGATAATTATGAAGACGGAGGTGATAAAGTTAAAGAAGGGAGAAGGTTTAATGAAGGTAGGGATTTTCAAGAGCATTCAAGAAATGTACATCCCCCATATCCGGATACACATCGGAAAATATTTCCCAGAAGGAGACAATGGGACAGGAATTTACACAAGTATTAAGGATAGACAATAAAGCCTATGATGGCAATAATACAGAAAACACCATATCTGAGGTTTTTAATAGTAATAGTAATAGCAATAGCGACAATCATGAGATTGTGATCAATGGGAATATACATTCTTATAATAATTTCAAAATATTTAACTATTCCAATTTGATCATTGATAAAGTACATTTTAGTTTGTTTGAAAAGGGTTTGAAATATATTCCAAACCCTAAATTTCAGTTGGCCGAAACTTTGATGGATTTTAAAAAGTTTATTAGGAAAATTAATTTGGATGTTTTTTTCAATGGCAAGTCGGAACATCACAACAACAAGGGAGATTTAGACTCTGTTAGATCAGAGTTTTCTGTAAAAAGTAAGTTTACACCTATTAATCATCCTATAATTGATGTTTATGACAAAGTAGTAACTAGAGAAATATATAGTGAATACCCATCTTTGAAGAAAATAACGCAAATACAGAATTTGAGTTATGAAGAAACTCAATTATTATTACGTTTAAGGAATGACAACAGTATAAGGTTGATGAAACCAGATAAGGGGGGAGGAATAGCCATCTATGATAGTTTGAGGTACACACAAAAAATCTATGATATTTTACATAATACAAATAATTATGAATCACTATCCATCAACGAAATAAACATTGCTTATCAACGAATTGATTCATATATTGAAGAGTACTTGATTGATAGTAGAATAACACAGGAAATTTATGATTTTATTAGAGTACCACATCCGAAGATGGCTATCATGGTAGGCATACCCAAAACACATAAAAACACTCAGGATCCTCCCCTAAGACCGATAGTTTCTGGTAGTCAATCTAAAACTTTTCTTATGGGTAAATTCATAGATATCACATTAAAAAACATTTATGGCACAATCGATCATATGGTAAAAGATTCATGGTGCTTTTTCTCAAAATTTCCCATTAAAGATATCGAATATGATACTCCTTTTTATATTGTCACCATCGATGTGATCGACCTTTTTTCTTGTATTCCCAAAGAGAAAGGTTTGGACGCGTTCACTAATAGTATGATTAGACACACTGACCTAGACTGGAATACTATTTGTTTATTATCTGAAATGATGAGTCTAGTTTTAGACAACAATTTTATATTCTTTGAGGGTGAGTTGTTCAGACAAACCTGAGGCGTAGCAATGGGCGCAGCTTGCGCCCCTATCTACGCCAATCTGGTTATGTTACATTGGGAAGATAGCAAGTTATTTAATAGTAAATATTTTACGCACGTTAAGTACTATTCGAGATTTCTGGATGACATATACATGATATGGCGGGGAGACGAGAATGATTTATTGGATTTTATGACATATATTAACAACAGTAGTGAATATTTGAAATTTACTTATTCATATGACTCTACAGGCTTACCATATCTTGACACTTATGTCACCATCAAGGATGGTAAAGTGTTTTCCAAAATTTATAGGAAAGCCACTTTTTCCAATAATTATTTGGATTATACTAGCTGTCACCCACCGAAAGTTAAATACAATGTCTTTAAAGGACAATGTATACGTGCATCCAGAATGGTATCTAATAAGGACAACTTACTTACTGAATTGGAATATATCAAAGAATTGTTTGCACAGAGAGGATACCCATCTCTTATGATGGAAGATGTTGTATCCTATGTAGTGGATAATTGGGGTGTTAAATATTTACCATTATTAGGGTCAGGTGAAATTCATAACTCAGTCAGTGATTCAAGATCAAGACATAATGGCAATAATGTTACCTCCAATTATAATCGAGCATGTATAATTACATACAACCTAGGAGTAGACAGTATGAAGCACATTATTAGTAGGTTTTGGTACCTATTAAGTAGTGAACCTATGTTGTTTAAGATTTTGGGGTCCAAACCAAGGTTTGTGTATAGGATGGGAAACAATTTAAAGAAGATATTTGAAACACATTTAGTGAAAACATCTGGTAGACTTAGAAGTAGTAAATGTGGATCATGTAACCAATGTTCTTATATGTCTACACAAGATAAAATTATTGTTGACAACGGACACAGGACTCTCATTAAACGAAAGGATGGTAATTGTAATACCAAACAGGTCATATATTTGGCCATTTGTCAGTCCTGTACCGCCTTTTATGTGGGAAGAACTGAACGAAGTTTGAAAAAACGTATTTACGATCACATTTATTGTATTAAAAACGGGGACAAAACAAATGCTTTGTATAGACACATAGAACTTTGTGGAGAGAAACATACTTTTAAATTTCTTATTTTGGAAGTTATCAAAAAAGACCCTAGGGGAGGAGATTTAAAAGGTATGATAGCGTTTCGTGAAACATGGTGGCAAATCTACCTTGATGCAACTACACCACCAGGGTTAAATGACTTTATATTGATCAAATCTTTATTATTTTGAATTATTTCAAATAATTGTTTAGTTTGGTTATAGCTGAAATTTATGGTTCATAATACCTATCATTATTATTTTTATATGTATATATGATTGGTCTATCAAAATACATAACAACATTGTTACATTAGATGTTATTAAATATAACAAGGACAATAGATAATATAATGACATTCCGTTTTCATATTCTTATTATTCATCAACAATTAGTAATATTTATTATTATTATTATTTTTTATATATTCAAGGTTATAGTATATACAAACATCTATTTAAAAATACATATACGTCAACACTGATACTATTTTATTTTACTTGATCAAATATTATTAGGATGTATTTATAAATATTATGCTCATGAAGTATGGTGTATCAACCATTTAAATTAACAATAACGTGTAATATCTTGCAATTTTTGTCTCCTTTGGATGATAGTTGTATTCAGGATTTGGTATTTCACTTTAGTTATAGTGCTATGTATAAGGTTGAAGTTTTTCGTCATAATTAAGATACATATGGTTATGATTAGATTTTAACTTTTTAATGATATTTCTCTAGACATTATGTATAACACTAGTGTCTTTCTATATTTTAATATATATTTTCTTTCACGAATAATCTTCGATTACTAGGCAGTGTTTTTAACCTTATTGACAATTGAATGGAAATATATGTATACATAACATGCGTATCAGTTACGCTGAATATATTGAGTGTTATTTTCATAAAGTGTAACAGTCGTTATTCTGTATGTAAAAAGTAGAATATTTGACACTCATAAATAATCTTTTTAGGTAAAGTTAGAATGTGAAGTGTTAGGCAAACTGTTATTTGTATTTAATATATATTTTTCATATATTTGTTATACTATCACTTTAACTAATAAATATTTTTTTGGCGCCAAGAAGTTTATTTAAACTGTTGAGGGACGGCGTCTAACAGTTCTGATGAAGACCAGATATATTGGTTGAAAGCGCTTAACGTTTGGTTCCTTTAGTTGGCGTCTTTTTTACATTTAGGATCTATGCTGTTCCAGCTTCGTCAGTCCTGTTTTTTGTACTTTGTTTTGTGTCGTGCCTTGTAAGTGACTATTGGATGTTACTTCACTGTCGTTTGTGGCGTTTTGTGTGGATTAAACTATTTCTGCAACCTTGGATCCTTGTGACGACTGGGTGATTTTTATCGCTTATTGGTGAGATCGGATTTTTCATTGTACTGCTGTCTTTTTTCATAATATGGACATTTGGGTGAGTTTTTTTAGTTAAATTTATGTGAAGTGAGACGCGTATAATACGCATTATTAAATATCATCAACTGAGTAAATAATAACTTCTGAAGGGGCACTGATTTTAAGGTTAAGTTAATTGCTCTCACTATTTTACTATCTTCAATCGTTAACAATTTCTCCTTCCAGTATTTCGATAAAAGTATTTGGTTATTATATTTCACCTCTTTCATCAAACTATATGACACTGTTATATATTTACATTCCTGTGTTAAGGTTTGCCATAAGTTTAGGCAAATGTTTAAATCTTCTTCTTTAATTTTGAAATTCCTATTACTAAAATAGCTTATTGATAAGTCCTTTAACTGTCTTATTATAATTAAGTACGAGTTAGGGAGATCCATCTCTCTTAGTATGTTATGTATTGAGATACCTAGAAAGGGATATAAATCGAGTATGGTTAAATTACTTATAAGTGGGAATTTCTTAAGGTCTATCAACTGATTACCAATTTTCAAATTCGGGTTTTTATGAAATGGTTGAAAAATCATCATATATTGTAAAAGATTTAGTGAGTTAAACAGACTTTGTACTGATATTATATATATTTTGATATGCTCCATCAAAGCGTACATTTTAAGGGTATCTTTGTTTAAAAAAGGTAATGCCTTACGATTAATACCCAGACCAGCAACATGTTTATGATTTAGAATCAAAAACTTAGGAGCCCATTTCGAATTGATCCTATCAAAGTTAACTACTCTTAGAATTCTATTAGCATTTATTATTAAATAATATGTTTCAAAGTTCGGTAGTTCCAACCCACCCCTATTTTTCGGAGTCATCAGTGTGTCATAAGATATCCTAACTTTTCTAGGTTCCCATACAAATCTAGCTAATTCTGTATGAAGTTGTTTGAAGAATTTCTTGGAAATTTGAACTTGAGTAGCTCTAAAGATATATAATATTCTGGGAAGTATGTTCATTTTAATAATTGAGGTCTTTGCCATTATTGGTAATTTCAGATTATCCCATCTTTTTAAATCAGAGACTATCTGTTCCCAAATTAACTTAACATTATTTACGTAAAAGTCTCTATTATCTGTTGAAAAAACAACCCCTAAATATTTTATTTTTACTTCGGATTTTACCTGCCCTACCAATGGTAAAAGCGAGAAGGGTGTAGGCGTCTTTAATGGGAATACCTTGTTTTTTTTTTTTGATTTATTTTGTAATTAGATATTTTTGCAAAGTCTTCCACAGCTTTTAATATTTTCTCAATATCTGAAACTGGTGTTGTGCAGTAAATATTCAAATCGTCCGCAAAAGCAGACATGGAAATCTTCGTACCATAAATTATTGGAGCATTATGATAAATATTTTGTTTGATATGTAGAAATAATGGTTCTAAATATAAATTGAATAATATAGGAGATAACGGACATCCTTGATGGGTACTGCTTATTACTTCTTAACCATGCCACTTTTTTCTTTTTATTTGTACCCTGTTTTTAAACTCCATTTTCATTTTATCCCACTCACTATCTATAACTTCTGGAGTACTTTCCATTTTCCCTAATAACTTCCAAATAATTTTCACTACCCATTCCTTAAATTCCTCTCTTTTTAACAGGTATCTGGTAACTGCCAGTGTCACATTGTTATTTCATTAACTTGCATTTTTATGTTAGTAATTATTGCATGTGTCAAAGTTCTCAGTTAATTGCACGTGTTCCTGTGAAATATAATTTCTGTCTTGTGTAGCTCAGTTATTGTTCCTTGAGGAATAATATGTATATTCTTTTAGAGTTCCTAGTACTGATTTCATGTATTCCATACCAAACATTTTCATAAATGCCTTCAGAAAATCTACCCTCTTTTGTTATATTTTCCCTTCTAACCCCACCCGCGATACATCCTCATTGTTGCCAATCAAGTTCCAGTCCCCACTTATGAGTAATATTCCTTGCTGAAAGCTGATTATTTTTCCCAAAAATGTTTTAAGCTCCATAATAGTAGTTTTAGGTGGAATATAAATACATGCCAGCTTAATCCTCATCCCTTGCCAGTAGACCTATGTTACCATAAATCTGCCATTATCTTTTTTCCTTCTATCACTGCTGGAGCTCCTCTACCAATTAATGTGTAAGTACTCCTCTTTCCTTTGACCCCAGTATTCTGCTGAATATCCATCGTGAAATCCTTTTTTATCAAATTAAAATGCTCATTTCTTTCCAAATGTGTCTCCTGTACCTGTACATTTCTTAATATTATTAAATATTCCTTCCTTTTTGTCCGTACCTGTGAGACCATTCGTATTCCAAGATAATATGGCAAGTGTCAGTATTATAATAAAAAGTCATTATTCCCACCTGTTACATATGACAGCTTTTTAAAATGTATATTTCCAGTTTTTTTGATGCATGCACCAACTTTCTGGCAGGTTAATCCTTTATAAAGATTGTTTTTTATCATCAACATTGGAACTTATGTCACATTTTACTAGACTTTTTGTTTTAATGAAACCCCTCAAACAAAAAAAAGCACCCCTATAACCTGTTAACGTAGTACAAACACACAAAATATGTGCATCATCAAATAATGAAATGTAACCCTTCTAATGGGAACAATTATTCCCAATAGACAGCTACAATCACAGGCCTTAACTAACCTAGAATTGAGGTTAACCATGTTAACATGCAGTTATCGCCAGTATTTCTACTTATATTAACTGATATATGCTCTATTTTTATCTTTATTCCCTCCCAAATGTGAAAAAAAACTTGTGTGCTTTCAGAAAACATTAACTCTTAGTCTTGTAGAAACCAGCATTCTGGCCTTTTATTGCCCAATTATCAACTTGCCTCCATGGAAACATAAGAGAAAATGTAGTCCTCACTTGCAGGCTTCTAAAGACAAGCTGAAATGTTTATTGCTAAAGGAAAACTTTTCATTATATTCAGTGTTCTCGTATTTGAGGACAAAATATTCTTGATCTGTTCCTTTCCAATATGGCATCTATGTCAACCAGCTAAATCTGATCATGAACTGGTAACATTTTCTTTCATGATTTCCAGTTAAATGCAAAATGTCACAAAGATCAGATTTCAAATTTACAAGCCTTTTACAATTCTATGATGAAATCTGAAAATTCAGTTTTAACTGTATTACCCAATATAGTGACAGAGTGGGTAGTTACACAATATGCCAACTCATTACATTGCCAAAAACATGTTCCCAATTAACTCTTTCTTCTCCATCACACCTCCATTTGCTGTTTACTGGAGGACAAAATCTCTAAAATCTGCTTGGCTTATAAAAACACATATGCAAAAAAAAAAAATCCAAGCAAAAATCCTGAACCTTCTGAATGGTGTTCCCAATACTTTGATCCCTTTTCCAATTTTCTCCAGTAAATTCCAGCCCCCATCTTGTCTATTTTCTGTACCCCTACTTGTAGTCATCCTTGTTTGAAAGATTTCCTTACTCCATTCCTGTGCTGGCTCAGTTCTTAGAATATTTTTTGCAACTTTCATGATATAATATTGTGTATGTTTGTTATTCTTCTTAATAATCTCCATTAAAAATCCCACATACTCATTTCTTGAACTCTTCCCCATGCTTCATCATCCCTTTCCACTTTGAATTACAACCCTGTGCTTGTGTTATTCATATAAGCCTTAACTGTGTAGCTCTTAAAATATCCCTTCAAATCAGGTAATCCTCAACCATCATGTTCTACTGGGAGGATCAACTTACCCAATTAACTCTTGCTATCTTTCTCTCTCAAATAAATTATTTAAACTTTTTAATTATTGTCCACAACTTCTCCTCTGGTTGATAAAAATATGACTGACCTGTACATAAAAGTAAAGGAACTAAAGCATTTTCACTGCTTGTACCTAGCTATCCAAAGTCATAACCAAGAACTTCCATTTTCTCAGTTTTGCGTAGTCTGTTCCCAACTACAGAAACAACAAAAACTGAGCGTGTTGTGTGCAGCTCAATGAAAAACTCAGAAAATGAAAAAGAAGCTCACATAGTGTTTTCAGAACCAAATAAGCACACTGCCTTAAACCAGTCTGAGTATTAAATTCACAACAACAGTACCTTCAAGAAAAAACTTTTGTAGTAAAAAAAAAAGGCTTCTAAGTATTGGAAGAGCAAGGCTGGAGTTATAGCAACAGCTTTATTATATTTGGAATAAAAAAACAATTTTTTTTATTCCACATAAAGTAAAGCTGTTGCTATCACTCAAACTGGTTTTAAGACAGGGTGTTGCTACAGCTCCAGTCTTGTTCTTTCAACACTCATCAGCCTGCATTTTCACTACAGGAGATTTTCCTTGGAAGGTACTCTTGTCGTGATTTTTTTAAACTGTTATAAAAACAGTGTGCTTGTTTGGGGCTGACTACACTACATGAGCTTCTTTTGCATTTTCTGTTCCCAGCTATCCTTAGCTGCCTTAGCATCCATCTATCCATAACCCCTTTTTTCCATTTTCCACATGGGGTTGGGTTGTCACTTCAGTAGTGATGATCATCAAAAGCCAAGGTTCACACCACTGGGTGGCTAGCCCTGCCACAGTTCTTTCACACCACTCACACTCAGCTGCCATAACAGAAGTCGTTTTAATCCATACACCAAAATACTTCATCTTGTAATGCCCAAATAAATATGGGTATTACTGAACCAGTTTGTGACTGGTTACATAATTTAAGGTTATAACATTTGTTTTATCATCATTAATTTTATTTGCAGAAAAGACTTGAAACTGTCTCAAAATGTTGCAAAATACCAAAATGCCCTTTTCTGGGTTTTTCAAGTGCACAATAATATTATTTGCAAATAAAGCCAGCTTTTCTTGATAACCAAACCAATTATATCCTTGAATTTCTGATTCCCTTATTTTATTTACCAGTGACTCTAAATATAAAGCATATAATAAAAGGGAGAGAGGACTCCGCTTCCTGGTTCCTTTGTTTAAACATAACTTAGAGAATCTTTTCCACTTTAATTCTTGCCTGTATCCTTCCTATATCCCTCTAGTTGACCTTATTATTGTATCAGGGAATGCAAATGCTTCCATCACCCTTCTCATAAAATCACATCTTACACTGCTGAATGCTTTCTCTGCATGAAGACCCACCAACAACAGCAGTATTTTCTTATATTCTGCTTCCCACTGGATCGTCATTGTTTTATTAATATTGGCAAATTTTTACTTCCCCTCCACAAAATTGCATTGATCCGTATCTATTAGTTTTGGCAACTCATTTGCCACTGTTTTAATCAGTATAGACATAAACACTTTGGTTTAAAATGAAAATCGTCTATATGAAGCTGAGTCTGATAGATCTTTACCACTATATTCTGTATTGATCAGACCCATTATCAAATACAATGGACTCTTTCAGGTTATATCTTGCTAGTAAGATCAAGCAACTGGAAGTACCCCAAAGGTTCCAAACTTAAACAATCACAGTTTTAAAACACAAGAACCACCAGGAGAGGATAGAAGCACTATCCCCCTATTCAGAGTCCTGCAGACTCCTTAGAAGTGATCTGTGTCTTGCTTTTGGACCATTAGGGATCCAGTAGTCCATAACCTCTTATATCTCAACAAATCAAACAGTCTTGCTAACACTAGAACCAGGAATTTAAACCTGCTTCTACAAATAAATGAAATACAGTAGAGAGACACTTTGTTGCAAAATTCTCGTTGCCCCTTCCCTGGAGCAAACCACTCCAAATTAAGCATTGCAATGTACTTTCTTCCTTCAAAAAGGAGTCATATAACTGGATGGGTATAAATTCAACCCTAGGAAGACTGGCCTGTTGCACCTTGAAAAAAGAGGCAAGGTATAAATAAGTACTGGCAATGTATAATTAGCCACAGAGCCTAGTCACCTTGCATTTTCTGTGAGTCTATATGCGGCATATCATCAAAAATAAAACAGTAAGTTGGAGGTCTTGAACCCGACACCCAAGGGTGGTGGAAATGTAGTCCCTTGGGCCAAGACAGAAAGCTGCAGGGTTGAAGAATATTACCAGCCTCCTGTGGAAATGTGTGTGTGTGTGTGTGTGTGTGTGTGTGTGTGTGTGTGTGTGTGTGTGTGTGTGTGTGTGTGTGTGAGAGAGAGAGAGAGCGAGAAAGAGAGAGAGTCTATTCAGAATATAGTTTGTGTGGGCAAGTGAACACTCAAAGAAACTGAAACCTAGAGAGTGGTGAGAATGTGCTCTGGGAGATGGACCAAAATCTCTGCTCAGTTGGATGTTAAGTGTGAAGCCTGTCCTTGGTTGTGAACAGTGTAAGTACATATATACATACAAATATATCAGGCATGGATAGTAATGCCCTTCTGGCTTGTCAGTATACCTAGACAGTCATTCCCTTAATAGCCATCCAAGTTGTTTTTAAAAATATCTAAACTCATTGTTTTAATGTAATTTGTTTTTTTTTAACATCTTTATTAAATTATCACCAAAGACATAGGTAAACATACATTAACAGAAAATAAAATAAACCATATTAACATTGTTCCATTTACATATATTATAAATCACATAACTTTTCTTTTTTATAATTATTATTAGCCCAACATTACATAAGTTGCTGAATTCCTACTTTCCCTTAAACCTCATTCCTCCTCTTCATGAACATTATTCTGCAGGTATTGTTCCCGCAATTTTCATTTATTTCTGTGCAGTTTACTCCTTCCCTTTTCTAAAGACCCATCTTCTAGTTCTGTTATCTCTTTTACAATATTCAGTGCTTCAAATACACTTGGTTTAGACTTTGATTTCAATTTTCTAGTAATTTCTTTTTTAGCAGCCAACTAACTGAACTTAATAAGGCTTTTACTATATCTAGGCAGTGCAGACTCCTGAGTTCCAGCTAAAAAAAAATCATACTCTTAGTTTCAGCCATTTGCTGACCCAATACCTGACAGAGTACTCTTTAGGGAATGTTTAAAATCTGCTAACTCGTTACACTTCCAAAACTCATCTTCCCAGTTATCTCTTTCTTTCCCATCATACCTCCATTTCCTATATACTGAGGAAAAAAGATCTATAAAGTCTGCTTGGGGTATAAGAATAAGAATGCCTATCCAACCACTTCCAAGGAAAAATCCTAAACATTCTGCATTTTGTTACACTCTTGGGAACCATACATATGTCATCCCATTGTTTGCTTGTAAATTGCTTTTTCAGTGTCTCTCTTCAATATTTTTTAATCTCCTCTGACTGATCCTACAGTTGTTGTACAATATTTTATATGTCCTACTAATTATCCCTTTTTAAACATCCACTTCTGTTCTAGATCCACTAAAACCTCTATCAAAGTAGATCTTTCACTTCGGATTCCCCTATCCCTTTCTCTTTGCCTATACTCTGATATCAATTGATGATAGGGAAGTTAGTCTTTAGCCTACAGTTCAGATGTGTTCTGGCCTCTTCCCATTCAATTACCTTTCACTCTTTAGTTATTTGTTCTAAATACCTTTTTCCTTTGCTAGTTTTCTCCAGTAAATTCCATTTCCCTCTTGTCTATTCTCTGTGCCCCTAATTACAGTCATTCCTGTCAGCAAAACCTCCTTTCTGCATTTTCATGTAGGCTTACTTTATGAATATAAAACTCTTTATGGCTGCTATTATTTTCTTTAAGGATCTGCATGCAAAACCCCACTCTGTCCATATGTGTTGAATTATAACTGATTTTGTCATTATCCCTTTCCACTTTGAATTAAAGTTTTCAGCTTCTGTTGTATATATGAGCCTTGACTGCATAGCTCTAAGGTATCCTTTTACATCAGGTAATCATAAACTACCTTGTTCTATTGGAAGGATCATCTTATCACACTTGATCCTTGCCCTCTTCTCCTGCCACATAAATTCCTTCAACTCTTTATTAATTATTGTACACAGCTTCTCCTCTGGTTGATAAGAATAAGCCTGACCTGTATATAAAATTAAAGGGACAAAAAAGATTTTTCACTACTTGTATCCTGTTATCCATATCCATAAACAAGAGCTTCCAATTTCTCAGTTTTTGTATTATCTTTTTAGTCTTTTCCCACATATCCTTAACTGTCATATCCTTTTTAATCTATACTCCTGAATACTTTGTTTTATTGTACCCCCATAAATAGGTGTAATGCTGGACCAATTCATGTGTGGTGTATAGTTTATAGCTATAGCCTTTGTTTTATCTTCATTAATTTTATATCCCCTAAAGACGTGAAGCTGTCTGGAGATGTCCCTCAACACTGAGATGCCCTTTTCTGGTTATATCAAGTACATTGTCTGCAAATAAAGACAACTTTTCTTGATTACCATACAATTATATCCTTGAATTTCTGAGTCACTTATTTTTTATTTATTTTTTTATTTTTTGCCAGTGGCTTTAAATATAAAACTAATTAAAGGGGAAGGAAGAGACCCCTGCCTGGTTCCGCTGTTCAGACCCAACTTGTCAGAGAGGAACCCTCCCACTTTAATTTTTACCTCTAATCCCTCATATATCTCCCTAATTAACCTCATTATCGAATCAAGGAGTGCAAATGCTTCCATTGCCCTACTCATAAAATCCCAAATTATATCTGTCAAATGGTTTCTCTGCATCAAGAGACACCAACAACAGCAGTATATTCTCACATTGTGCTTCCATCTGGATCATCATAGTTTTACTAAATTTTGTCAAATGTTTGCCTCTCCTCCACAAAACCACATTCTTTTAAATAAGAAACATCTTTATTGAATTATCATGTATAACATAACATAGGCAATCATACATTTATATAAATGAAAACAAACCATATTGACATAATTTTAGTTGTGAACATTATACATCATTTTTAGACTCAGCAAGGCCTTATTATGTATAACCAGTTCCAATTCTGTATAACAGCTTAAAAAAAAACATTTGCTTAGTTACACCAATCTGCTTATGCAGTTCCCTGGATTCTCTATGACTTGCACGGCGTGCAAGATCAGTGCAGGAGCTCTAGCAGGCAATATGTCTGCCGTGCGATCCAGGAACAGCCTGCAGGGGTGTGCACAAGCGCTCCTGCACTTATCCTGCATGGACTAAGCCCCTGTATGCAAATCACCCCATTTGCAGGAGAAATCCATACAAATGAGGTGAAATTGCAATCCAGAAAGCTTGCAACCGGCCATGCAGTGCAATCTGCAGAAATGTACTCTGTTAGTAACCGAGTACATTTCAGAAAAATCCAAAGCAGAGCTGTGACAGCTCCAAATAAAGGCTGCATATCACTCAGGAAGCATGCCAATGGCCAAGTATAAGGCCATTGGCATTGCAAACAGCCAAAAAAATAAAAATATCAACTTTTATTTTTTTAGCCAATCTCGGCTGTTTAAGCATAGGGCAGCGGCATGCAAATGAGATCGGGGGGGGGTAACAAAATAAGCCAAAATTAAGCATTCTAACTAAAATCACTATTCTGCCATGCAAGTCAATGGCAGGCAGAAGACAACATGGGCAGTGAGTAGTGGTTGCTATGGGGGGAGGCTCAGTGTGAGACATGTAACTAAGCATTAGCAAGCAATCCTATGCAAATGAGGGGAATGATAGTGAATCCCAGTTTTCCCCAGCATGCTAGTCAGGTCCCAACAGTGTAAGAGTAGAAATAGCCTGGTGCAAGCCTAGGAGTTAGGTAACATCATGGGGGGTGTCAGGCATGCTGTAAGCGGATTGGAGCCCTGTGGCTCGGGTTTGCTCTTAGCTTAGCACAGCTAAGCTAGGGGTGTATCTGAATCTGCCTAGCACTCTTTACATTGCCTAAGCAGGTGTACGCGCAGTGTACTGGGTTTTAAAGGAAGAAAAAAAAAGTTAAACCAGGAAATAGGGTCGTGCACATTTGAGCACTCTGTTTGCACGGCGTGCCCCGGGCTTAAACAGGAAGGCAATGGGAAGGGAAAACAGCAGTAGGAAGGTAATCAAGGAAAACTAGTATAGCTGGCAGGTAAAATGTATCAAAATCAGCCAATTACACAGCCAGCAGACCAGCCCACCCCAGAACTCTACCATAAACTATGCAAACACCTTCCCCTCTGGTTTTCCCACACTCTACACCAGTGTATACAAACAGGGAAATTTTAACAAACAAACCTACACAATGAGAGGGACTGCAGCAGGCAACATAGGACATGCGCAAGAGGCTGAGGATGTGAATGCTGCTGATCAACCAACAGTAAGGAGATGGAGAAGAGTGTACAGACCCAGGGTAACCTACCAGGGGCTACATGAGCTGGAGATAGTAAAGCACTATAGGATGTTCAGGGACCTCCTACAGCAAATTGTTGAGCTGTGCCAGCCACGCCTGACGCACCAAACTGACCGAGGGGAACCCATCCCAGTGGATACCAAGGTATGTGTAGGCCTAGAAATACTAGCCACAGGTACCTCCCAATGCTCAACTGGGGATATCATGGGGATCTCACAGGCATCAGCATCCAGAGTATTCCATCAGTTCCTGGATGCCATGTCAGCACATGCCAGTAAGCACATATATTTCCTCAACACCCATGAGGTGTTGGCCAGCAATATGCATCTTTTCCACCAAATAGCAGACTAACTTGAGGTAGTGGGTGCTATAGACTGCATGCACATATGCATCAAAGCACCACCTGGTGATCAGGGTAGGGCCTACATCAACCTCAGGGGCATCCCCTCCATCAACTGCCATGTTGTCTGCGATGCCCAGGGCATTATAATGAATGTGTCTGCTGGCTGCCCTGGAAGCTATCACAATTCCCACATTTGGCATTTGACACAGCAGTACCAGAAATTTGCCAATGGGGACATCCCCTACGATCACCTAGTGGAGGATGCTGGTTACACACTGGAACCGTGGCTGATGACACCCATCAGAAATGCACACACGCCTGAACAAGAACGCCATAATGAGGCATATGCACAGACCAGACGTATAACAGAGCATGTGTTTGGGATGCTCAGGTCATGTTTCCGGTGTCTAGACACATCCGGTGGCGCCTTGCAATACTCACCAGCTACATATACCCAAATTGTTATGGTATGTGCCATACTACACAATATGATCCTGCGGAAACAGCTGCAGCAGGAACAGCATGGGGCAGGACCACACAGCTCCCCAGCAATTTCAAGGCCTGCACAGGCACAGAGTGACTCGGAGGAGGAACAACCTGAGCCTGCTCCAGTAGGCAGATGGAGGCATGCCCAGTATGCCAAGGCTGCAGCAAAGAGACAATGCATAGCACACGCACTGACACAGCATACAGTAAAAGGAATGCCAAACATGACACTACCTGTGCTCAACCATGTCTAGGGAGTGTACTATGTGCATCCAACATAGGCAGCCCTCCAGCACCATCCACAATTCTGGCACACCCACAAGGTAAGTCAAACAACCTACCAATTGCCAAATGGAGTAGAATGTGTCGTTACCTGTATCTATGGTATGGATGTGAGCATGCAAGGGAATTGGGTGGCTGAATGTTATGGCAGCAGAAAGTAGTCACCTGTAGTGGTACCATGACATCTGTATCACATACTGGAGTCACCATAGTAGCCACTACTACACAGGGTGACAAAACCCACTGCAGGAAATATGCTGGGCGACATGTGTATCCATATGACTCACACATGCCAGTCAGGGAGGTTCACATGCCCAACAACAGTCTCAGCCAGCAGGACAGGTGTAGACAAACCTAAACAGAGCCTGTGCTATGGCCTCAGAATGATGGCTATGGGTAACCTCCCCCCAGGCCTACACAGACTACAGCAGGGCAGGCCGTGGGATGTTAGTTCTGAAGGGTAGGAAGTCAGACACTAATATGTAGGGCAACCAAAGCTAAGATCTGTAGTACACTGGTATGCCTCTAGTCAGCATTATAGGTAAGAATACAGAATGAAATGGAGTACCTGACATACCAGTACAGTCATAGCAAATGTGTACAAGTGTCAGGTGTGACCCCCCATCCTACATAGCAATGTAATAACAGTCAGATGTGCCCCCTAATCCTGTGTAGAAATAGTCAGGTGTGGCCTCCCCATCCTACGTAGAAATGTAACAGTCAGGTGTGCCCCCCATCCTATGCAGAAATGTAGTAACAGTCAATGCCAAATGATTGACGGAAACCCTGCAGAAACAGCAAGCTACCTGTAGGTGTACAACACAAAGGTCAGCACTGCAGTACAAACTACCTGGACTCAATCCACACATTCAATACAGATTGGGCATACTGGGCATGCTCACACACTTAGAGAAATGAAGGCGATGTCAGTTAACAACATACTGAAAGGTCATACTGGACATGCTCACAGACTTAAACACATGAAAGCTGTGTCTGCAAACACCAGTGGACCAGACATATCTGGCAGTCGCAGATGTTAGTGCAGACACTCCTCAGTATGCACCACTCATGCCTTGCACACACATTGGATAGGAATACAGACATATATGCAAGGACAACACACTATAATAATCCAAAGGTAGATGTACATAGATGTGTGGAAGAGGGTGACTGTGACAAGGAGCCATCCAGGTCTGTCCCACCCAGCACACAGCCAAAGGGCCACAACCACATGAGGTTTAGATGTCACTCACTGCAGATACTAGCCACCGGTATCTGTCAGCATTACAGACTATGTGGTGCACGTGTTAGCTGTGCAACATGACTGTACAAGGAAGGCGTCATCTAGCAGCTGTATACATGTACCTGTGAAATATGATCTTGTGTGTGCCCTCATGTGGCGTGTCAATCTCTAGATGAATGGGTTATGGCCCATGCATACACACACTGCCCTCCCCATAGCCTGCTATGACAAGCCTGCTGAGGTCATCCACTGTGAAATACACCTTTGGGAGAGTTGTAGCCCAGTAATCTCCATGGCGCATCCCGTAACTTTGTACTGCTGTAGTGTGATAAACTAGTTAGGTAGGAGTTCCAATCCCAGACATGGCAACTGTGTGTGTGTGTTTGTCTGTGTCTGTTTGTGTAGAGAGCAATGCTTTTTATGGTAGTCACACTCCCTACAATTGAAATGTTCTACTTTGGTAAGGCTGCTGATGGCATCCACCTAGAAATACATGTTTGGGAAGGTTATAGCCCAGTAATCTCCATAGTGCATGCCATAACTGTGTACTGCTGTAGTGTGATAAAATAGGTAGGTGTTCTAATCCCAGACTTGGCAAGTGTGTGCGTGTGTGTCTGTCTGTGTAGAGAGCAATGCTTTTTAGGGTAGTCACACTCACTACAATTCAAATGCTCTACTTTGGCAAGGCTGCTGATGTCATCCACCTAGAAATACACCTCTGGGAAGGTTGTAACCCAGTAATATCCGTAGTGCGTCCTATGACTGCCTACTCCTGTTAGGTAGGAGTTCTAATCCCAGACTTGGCAAGTGCATCTGTGTGCTTGTGTGTGTGTCTATCTGACTCTGTGTAGACAGCAATGCTTTTTAAGGTAGTCACACTCCTTACAATTCAAATGCTCTACTTTGGCAAGGCTGCTGATGTCATCCACCTAGAAATACACCTTTGGGAAGCTTGTAGCCCAGTAATCTCCATAGCATGTCATATAACTGTGTACTGCTGTAGTATGATAAATTAGGTAGGAGTTCTAATCCCAGACTTGGCAAGTGTGTGTGTCTGTCTGACTCTGTGTAGAGAGCAATGCTTTTTAGGGTAGTCACACTCCATACAATTCAAATGCTCTACTTTGGTAAGGCTGCTGATGTCATCCACCTAGAAATACACCTCTGGGAAGGATGTAGCCCAGTAATCTCTGTAGCGCATACCATAACTGCGTACTGCTGTAGTGTGATATAGAACCCTGGTATGGTTCTATTCCCAGCCATGGCAGTTCTGGATGTTTTGTGTGTGTTTCAGTGTCCATATAGGGAGCAGTAAATTTTAGGCTAGTCACACTCAGTACATTTCAAATGCCCTACATTGGCATTCCTGCTGATGTCATTCTCTGTGAAATACACATTTAGGGAAGGAGTTCTCCAGTAATCTCTGTGGTGCATCCTATAAAAGCTTCATGCTATATTGTGATGTAGACCTCTGTTAGGGGTTCTATACCCACACATGTCAGTTGTGGATGTTTTGTGTGTATTTCAATGTCTGTATAGGGAGCAATGCATTTTAGCCTAGCCTACAATTTGAATGCCCTACTTTGGCAGTCCTGCTGATGTCATTCCTTGTGAAATACACCTTTGGGGAAGGAGTTCTCCAGTAATCTCCGTGGTGCATCCTATAACAGCTTCATGCTGTAGTGTGATGTAGACCTCTGTTAGGGGTTCTATACCCACACATGTCAGTTGTGGATGTTTTGTGTGCGTCAATGTCTGTGTAGGGAGCAATGCATTTTAACCTAGCCACACTCACTACAATTTGAATGCCCTACTTTGGCAATCCTGCTGATGTAATTCCTTGTGAAATACACCTTTGGGAAGGAGTACTCCAGTAATCTCCATGGCATGTACTATAACTGTGTAGTCCTGTAGTATAATAACTAGTTAGGTAAGAGTTCTAATCCCAAACATCACAGGTGTGTGTGTGTGTGTGTGTGTGTGTGTGTGTGTGTGTGTGTGTGTGTGTAAAACTCGTATCCTGTGTGGAGGTGGTTGTGAGTGTGTAACAACTGGGCCCAATGTGGAGCGGGTTTTGCTAATTTCTTATGTGGTGGCCCTAGTATATATTACAATGTCCACCATACATAGGTAACAGATGTGAAATAGCTGAGAGGCTGGTGTGCAAATCCATACCCATACATGTGACATCAAGGCCAGGCAAACAAAGTTAGCAACCCTAGTATTACCCAGAAAACACTCTCAACCCATGTCTCATACACACAGACTTGCCTAGGCAACAACCGCTATGTTGGTAGTACACTGCATATTGCCCACTGATAGTAACTATGGAGTGATTGAAGTGGCTTACATAGGGCATGGCATGGCACCCTGTCCAATAGGTACGTATATGCAGACAATGCACCTTCCCTATGTTCCCCACTGGACACCTGCAACACCTGTGGTGCCATCAAATGTGATCCACAAAGAACATACCATGCCTAAAAACATGCCTGGTATGGACAGATGCAACTGACACCAGGGAATGCCATTAGCATGCTATCAATGTAGGTGCAGGATAAATCAGCTGTCCATTACCAGTTCCCACCACATGAGGCCAGGACTGGCACATCTGATGATAATCTGTGTACACAACATGGGCCAGACACCCCAGGTACAGTTCCGCATATCACTGTACATGCATGTGGGAGGTGTGCACATCACAGACACCGTCCATGTCATGGACTAAAGAACACATACATGGCAAGCAATGCACATCATTGACCACATGCAATACTCACCCAGGTGACTGGATGGTGAATACAATACCCACCTGTGTGGGAAAATCCAGAAACTACACCCCTGAACCACAATGCAGACCATTGTCATATGGCCTGATGCCAAGGTATACCCATCATCTAGCCTTGTATAGCCATCTGGCACAGTTGACCACTACACACCTGTGAATCTATGCACCCATGCATGTCAGTACTGGCACCGTGCATGTGTGTGTGTGTGTGTGTGTGTTGTATGATGTGTATGTTCACATTTACACTCACTACAACCCCCATTGGCATACTGAAAGATGCTGTCTGTCAGACACCTCCCCATACCCTTTACCCATTTAACCTCCGTATGACCCCTGTGGTGCATGTGATACCCGCACGGTAATGTGTTGTGGCAGTCTCACTAGTGATGAGTTGTATTCCTGGCCCTGCCAAGTGTGTCAATGTGAGTGTGTCCCTGTAAGAATGTGGCTGTGTTGAAGCTGGCACCTGTTCATGCGGACAGGCACGTGTACTTGCACCTACCATATAGCTACCATATCCCTGTTGCAGATGGCACTCACCATCACATATACATTCTGAGGACTCCACAACATGTGACCTATGTGGTGCATCCAATAACTGCATAGAAATGAGATAGCACTACATAGTCATCAGGGGTTTGATACCCTGTGCTGGTAGGTGTGTGACACAAACATGCTTAAGTTTTACTCTCCCATCCCTCCCTGACTTGTCTTTGCCTCTGTCTGCCTTTCTCACTCCCTCCCTGGTGGATGTGGAGACCTACACCTGGTTTGCTTAGGCAGAAGCATATGTATTTTAAGTGATGCTCATGATCAGCTGATGGCATCTGCATGAATTGCAGCCCTCCTCTAGCTGATTGCATGTGGAACAGCTGTGGTAACATTCCCATAGCCAATTGTATGGAAACACACTCCCAGCTGTGGTAACATTCCCATAGCCAGTTGTATGGAAACACACTCCAATATATAGGACCATCATGTTGGTGTTGGGCCTGTTCATTCACTGTGATCAGGAACTCGATCTGTTGTTTGGCAAACAGCATCTCAGATGGATTGGGGATTTACCTCTAACAACATATACTGTGGAAATAGGGCAACACACAATTGGGGGATGTGCCTAACCTGACTACAGACTGTAAGTGCTGCTATACTGCATTTGGTGTAATGTTGGTTTAGCAGGGAGTGTGCGGATATGGCTGTCCTACATGTTTTAATACCTGCCATGTCAGTGCTATGTTTATGAGAAATCCCCATCTGTAGGGTCATCTGCAGACTTGGCAGTGTGTGGTGCCTTTGGGTTTATGTGTTACCCACAGAGCATCTATCTGTGAACTGTAGAAGGTAGTGTGAGGATTTCAGTCTGTAGATGGTGAAAGCCATGACAATTACTGACTTCATATCCCTCATAGGACATATGCTGCAACAAACCCTGTTACAACAGTAAATGTATGAGGTTATCACAGCAACATGTCAATATTGGCCCTGTGTATGTGCTTCCAGCCGCAACTCTGTCAACCTTTGTACATATGTCATGCATTAAGATGTGCATATGTGCTGTACACCATAATTAGTGTCATCATATCTGATAAGCCAGTGAGATATCAGACTGCTACACATGTTATGTACAGTAGGAGTTATATTTGATGACATAACCTGGACATTCTGTGGATGTATGTACAGTACTGAGGTCTGTGTACTTATGGTGAATGTTGACAGAGTGTGTGTGTATTGTTAATATGTACTTTGGCGTGTGTACAGACTGTGGTAGATGTCATTGTTCTTGGTCCTGTCCTATCTGATGTTACATGCTGCTTCACTGTATGTGACCGTATTGGCTTACATGTTTGTAGGGCCATACACACACATGTCCCATACCACAGACAGGCATTAGACCACACTGTGTAGTGGCTCAGTATATGTAGGGTTGGTATGTGAGTGGCACATATGAGGATGGTGTTGAACAGATAGTTCATATACTGTAATATTACCATATGTGACTGTGGCTTTGTTCACATTGGTTGTGGTTATGCACTTTCACACAGGTGTATCTTACCCTGTGCTGTGACATGTCTGTAGAGCCTGCTATATATGCAGGTATATGTGCATTCCCACATAGGAGATGTAGGCCAGTGTTGACCCAGTCTCCCTGTAGCCAGCACAGTGCTTTGTTACATGCATAGCAGCTTAGTGTACTTGCCCAGTGAGATGTCATGTCCAGATACTTGCCAGATGTACTGCTGCCAGGCCTCCTTAACAGTCATGTATGTCAGACAGAGCAGTGGGATGCTGTACAGATGTATGTCAATATCTAGTGGGTAGTATGTAGCTATGGCACCTCTGTACCAGCGGTTATTATGTGTCAGGGCAGACAGGGGTTTGTGAATGCATAACCTATGGGGGCAAATGTATACCAGTCGTTATGTGTTATACCCATCTACATGGCTGTTAACATCCATATTGTCAGGCTTGGCCCACATGTTTTGCACTAAGCGGTGCAGCTTGCTGTGTAGTATGTCCAGTTACCACTGTCATGGCAACCACCTACTATAAATCCCTACGTCATGTGGGCATGGCCCCTTTACCTTTCCTGTGTGATGGACATCCTTCCTGTGTGTGGGCATCAGTATTAGAGACAGCAGGTAGCAATACCTCTTACAGGAGAACCAGAACACTCAGGCCAGCTACATATTTATAGGAAGTCCCAGAACTACAGACAGAGTCTGAGTAGAGTTGTGTTGTGCTTTGTATAGTACTGGTGTTGCAGGGTGTGTGTGTACATACTAGTTTACCTTGGAATGCATCTGTCTGCATAGCTCTCAACTGTGGGCCTATCCTCTTGGTGGCCAGAGGTGTGCCTATCATGTTTTGTCTGTCCACCACACAGGTCCTGTGTCAGATATTTCACTGGCAGTGTGTGTGCGTTGAGTGCTATCAATACATGGCTACATCCATTTATGTTTCTAACATCAATTCCCTGACTAAGGGTATGTTGCAGACTATCCTGTAACACCAGCAACTTGCTTAGTGTATGGCAGCAGTTTTCCACATATGGGCCTGTGTTCCAGCCTCTGTCGTCCACCTACATACCAAGGTTTGCACATATGACATGCTGTCAGGAGTTGTTCTGTAGTGGGCTGTGAGAATATTATGCTGCCATCAGTCCACTGCTGTTGTATTCCCCCACACATACGGTGGGGCTGGGGCCATATATGTGTGGGCTTCACCTACACAATACATGTGTGCCCTTATGTACTCCAGAGGCCAGTGTATGTAACAGTGGTATATGGCTCTGTATTATTGAGTCTACAGGGGGTAGATGCACCATAAATAACCTAGGCTGTTACAAAATGTGGGGGTATCAGGGGTGAGCTGCCTTAAGGTATCTGGATGTACAGTACCATACAATTCACCTATATTTACATTACTTACATAAATTTGGTTAATGCAGGCCTACTGCCTCCTGCCATACAGACTGTTCTGTTTGTCACTGTGCTTGTGATGGTGTCAGTTATGCCTTCTTACATAAGTTACATCCCATTTGGTCAACTGAAGTCTTTACCACCTAGTGATTTTGTACAGAGTGTAGATAGAAGCTGCTGAACTATACACATGCATTACTTACTGTTGATTGTTTGGTATCCTGTGGCCCAGTCTGTCTTTACTATTGTACAATTTGAAGGGCTTGGCCTGAACAGCAACAGTTGTGAACCTTTCCAGACTACTGTATTAGTATAGCTGTTTCACAGTTGCATTACTTTGTTTATATGGATGTCAGTGTCTGAACTGCTATATGACATGGCATATAACACTGTAATAGTACACAAATAAAGGTTTTCCATTTCTGCAAACCTGTGTGTGGTGTTTTATCCTATGACCTCTCTGTGGGTATATGCTACAGGCAACAGTTGTCATTTGTATGGGTGGCCCAGTAGTCACATGTATATCTATATATATATATCTATATATATATATAATATATATATATATAATTTGTGTGTGTCTATATATATATATATATATATATATATATATATATATATATATATATATATATGTATATGTATTGCAGGGTGGACTTGTTTGGCTGTTCGGGGTATACCTGTTCGTAGAAGACGTATATTGTTTAGGGCCTCTCAACCCCATTAACGGTGCATGTGGACATATATGTTTTAGTTAATCTACCATTGTTATCTACAGATGTATGGCTATATATACCTATATGGATATATATCTGCTTACATATGTATAACTATGTCTGTATATACCTACATAGATATATATCTGCTTACATATATGTAACTTGCTGTGTATATGTAGACATATAGGTGTAGACATGTATATGTGTCGATGTAGGCATTTGCATGTATATATGTTCATGTATATTTATATATAAGTATATATATTTATATATATATATATATATATATATATATATATATATATATATATATAGGTTCATAGGTTGGTACTGGGCTATTTGCTCGAAGGCATATATTAGCCCAGCAACGTTGTGCGGTATTCACCACCCCTTTAGTAGTTCCCTAGACCCTTGTACTAGCAGCTAGTACCCTTGGCCCCTGTCTAATAGTGCTGTTGGTGTGATCCCCGGTGTGAACTTTCTGTTACCCATCCACTCATCAAGGTTCCTCTTGAAGAGTGATAGTGAGGGGCTCTGTCTTATGTAGATCGGGACCCTGTTCCATAGTAAGGGAAGTCTGTGTGAAGGGAATCTATCCCTCCAGCATGTTCTATTCATTGTTGTGTTGAGGTTTATATCCCTAGAGCGTGTAGCTCGAGTAGATTTGGTTTTGCTAAGATGGAGCATGTTCAACAATTCTGAGTTGGACATGGCTCTGTACGTTAGACAGAGATCGCCTCTGAGAAAGCGGTATGCAACAGAAAACAGTCTTAGCTCTTTCAATCATGCTGCATAGGGCAACTGTTTGAGGCCAGTAATCCTCTTGGTTAGGTACCTTTGTGGTCTCTCCAGCTGCTGGAGATGTCTAGCCAGGTACATTCCAATTGGTGCATTGTACTCAATAATGGGTCTGATGAGGGAAGAGTAGAGGGGGCACCATTACATCCTTAGATCTTGATGAGATATATATATATATATATATATATATATATATATATATATATATATACACACACACACCTATATAGATATGTTTTGTCTGTTTAGATATTAAATATATTTACACACACACACATGCATCTAAATGTTGGAATACATTATCTGTACTGTTGTGTGACTGGGCTGGATGATATGTTTTTGAAAACATCAGTTATATATATCTGGCATGGCTTAGTGGTAAATCACTTTGTCTATGGTGTGCAGGGTCCTGGGTTTGAGTCTTGCAGAGGCTCTTTATTTTGCTGCTGGCCGGAACACGGGCCATTGGATGCAGAGTGATTAAGGCACTTTAAAGCAGTTGTAAGCGGGTTTGTGCAGTGGTAAGCACTGCTAACTTCTGGTTACAGTTTCCTGTACTCTTTTAGCTTCTGAATTGCTTAACCTGTGTAGGCATTGTTTACCCCCATGCAAACAGGCTTAAACCTGCTTACTGCTGCTTAAAAGTGCTTACTCCCACTTACCCTTGCACTAATTTCTTTAAAAGAAAAGAAAATGAGGTTGATAGGAAAGTGGTGAAAAAAGGGGCACAAAAAGGTGAAGACGGTAGGGAAAATAGCCAGGGATGTGCAGTAAGGGTGTAGGGAAGGTCCATAGCTGCCAATTTCTTCTACAGCAACAGCTGTGCATACACACTGAATTTGGAGGTAGATTTGGGCACTCAAACCCCTGGGAGAGGGGTGAGGACAACAATAATAAGTTGTGATGCCAGTTAGACCAGATTACATGTGTCCAGTGGACAAGTGTATGAAATGGACAGCTATGTATGGGGCGAGATTTTTTTGTGGGAATATATTGCCCCACTTTTTTTTCAGGTGAGACTGGGATGTTGGGGAGGGGTAGTAGGTATATTTGGGGAGGTAGGTTGGGTAGGGTAACAGACAAGACAAACAAGACGCATACAGGGGCTGTATATGACACATGTGGGGGTAAACACCTTGATGGGGAGGGGTGTTGGGATATCAGAAGCCCACAAGCTCCCTAGTGGTAACAGTGGGACTGAGGTCCCCACCCATGGGCAGTCACCACTGCACCTTCACAGCCCCAAAGGTGGCTGTTCTGGGGGCTGAGTTGCAGAGCCAGGCTGACTCTCTAATCATGACATGTGGCTGTCGAGCTGGCCTAGAATATCACCAAACTGCTGGTCGATCTCTCTACACACCATGACCCCGACCTGGCGTCGGGTGACAGGTGCCTGTCCGTGCCCACTCCCAGGGGGTGAGCCCCATTCCCTGAGGCAGTTCCACCCGAAGATGGTGCAGGACCAATGGACAGGAAGGTCCCGAGTTGGGCCCCAGACATGCTGGTGCCCGGTGCCATGGCCAGCTGAGGTGGGACAGGTGAGTCTGCTGGGACAGGTGAGTCTGCTGGGACCAGCCTTCCCAAGCATGCTATAGAGTTTAGATTTCATCATCATATGTGGGTTAGTAATAGTCAAAAACGAAACACACCCAGTCACAAAACCAATGAAGAACAAAATCCAAGGCAAAAAAACGGGTACCAGGCACTAGCTAAATTCGTAGATGCACAATTGAAGCAGTTCATTAACTCTGTACCACACATCACCAAAAATTCTTGGGATTTTTTGAGAAGAATTCCCATAGACAAATATGAGGTTTAAATATGTTTCGTCACCATAGATGTGGTCGAGGTATTTCCTAACATTCCACATATTGTAGGCTTGGAATGGTTTAGCTAGTGGTTCAGTGATACTCCCAGCCCCCGCTACTTAAACATGTATTATAAACAAGTTCAAAACTTGTAGTTGTAGAAAGTTTTTATTTTTATTTAAATTTACTTACAACCTGTACAGTTTTTAATACCTGCCTGCATCTATGAGATGTTAGATATGTAATATTAGTAGTATTGGTAACAATTTTGTAATACTGCCAATAAATGGAGTAATGTGTTTTTAACATTCATTACTAATTAAAGTAATGAGTTAATTATTTCAATTAATTCATTCAAATTGTATATATAAGCATGGTATTTTTTAAGCAGGGTTGTTCTGAGGAAGCTTTGTATTTAACAAAGGGAAAGCGCGCTCAACAGTTATTTGTTCTTCTCGTTTCTGGGCCGAATTGGCTTGTGTTTTCGTTGGAATAAAGAGGAGTTTTTAACAATTAATGCTGGTGCCTGGTACCCATTTTTTTTACTTGGATTTTGTTCTTCATTAGTAATAGACAACACATTCCAGGGTTAGGTATAACAGCATGCATAGATATTCCCATTAACCCAGACACCAGATATGGCACAGTTGCATAGCAAACAGAACACATGCATATATGGGACCACAGTGGTGATAAGTACAGCATGCAGGTACATTGATGGCACCATGCCACCACTGTTGGAATAATTCAATATAGCACATGCATGGAAACCATGAAACTATTTATCAAACAACTGGACATTATCAGAGTCATTACACACCAGTTGGGGTGGGTATGTTGATTATTGTTGGAGATATGGTGGGCGGGAGAGATGTCAATTAACAACTAGTATATTCTTGTAGTCCACATTACTTTCCTAGTCAGTGCTGTTATCTATACATTACAAGTCTTAATACACTACCCTATAGCCTTAGTTTGGACAGTGATGTGGCTGTCATCAACTTTACACATGAACCGGTTTTACCTACAGTATACGCCACTTACTTGCTATACCTGTGGGGGAAATGTTTGTTAACACTAAGTAGCTGTTTCTACACATACTCCCAGATTCCAGGTTGATGTTTTGCACATAGCTATCCAACTCTTTCTGCACAGACTCTGGCCATGTGTTGACCACATGCTGGTGTGCCGGGACATATCTAGAATATTGCTCTCTTCCACCTTTAGTGACCTGACACACACATATACATGCTTTCCTACACAGTTATATTATGTAGCACAGTGTGGGTGACCATGACCAGTGATACTTTATTATGCAGAGAAACTGCAACATTCACAATTCCCTACACTACCAGAGTGAACAGTACCACTACAGGTTATAATGGTCTGCATTTCTCAGCACAGTGTTTGTATCCAATGTACCTGTGGGAGCAATGTTTGTTAGCACTACCTGACTCTTGCCACACAGAGTTCCGGATTACATGTTAGTATTATGCACATACATCTCACTCTGTTACTGTACACACTCTGACCACAGCTTGACAACATGGGAGTGTAGATAGGACATACTTGTAATATTACTCTCCTAACAGTTTTGGGGGTTGCTACAGTGACAGGTGTGTTCTCATAATGTTTGACAATCACTTGTATTCCCTGTCTGCTGGCTAAACATCTGGGATCATCTCACAGACTTACCAGGGAGACAGGTAGCAGATATGGGCACATATACTGGACATTTTGGCCTCATCTGTACAGTTGTGGGGTATGAATCTGTATGCACCCTAATTCCATTCCCAGGATTCAGACCATGGCTGTGTCTGCTACAACTTAAACACTGTCCATCACAGTTGTGTCTGTTATATAGATATTGCTGTATATCTCCTATCTGCTTTCTGCTTTATTAATCCCCATGTGCTTTTGCATTCTGACCTTGTATTACAACACTCATATACAGATTTCCTAGACAGTTATATGTTGTAGGACAGTGTGGGCGACAGTGATGTGTAATACCTCATTATTCAGAGCAACTGCATATCATTCTTGTATTTCTGGGCACAGTGTTAGTATCTGACAGACCTGTGGGAGGAATGTTTATTAGCACTACCTGAATGTTCCCACACACAGTACCAGATTCCACATTATTATTATGCACATACATCTCACTCTGTTACTGTACACACTCTGACCACAGCTTGACAAGTTGGGGTGTAAATGGTACATACGTGGCTTCATATAAGGTACTGGGGAGTTGCTAGTGTGCCAGCTTTGTTCTCCTAGATGTGTGTCAATCAGTTGTATTTTCTGTTTGCTGCTTCTACGTCTGTGATCATCCCACTGATTTCCCAGGGGACAGGATGATAGGCAACAGATATGGGCCACTTTAATAGACATTCTGGACATATCTGTACAGTTGTGGAGTATGATTCTGTATGCAGACTACTACCACTGGCAGGATTCGAACCCTGGCTGTGTGTGCTAAAAAAAACAACAGTTCACATCTCAGTTGCATGTGCTATTTGTTTTTTGTTGTCTGCATTTTCCCTGTTTACTGTCTATGTATCTCTCAGTTATACTAAATGGCCTCTGGGGATTACACCTGTAATATACAGGCATTCCTGCACATTTAATTTATGATGCACGGTGTGGGTAACTGTGCTTAATACTACAGTACTATTACATGATTGCATATCTACATTAGCATAAGATACCAGGATATACACATGCAGTCCAGCAGTTAGACCTGTTTTGTCAGGCTATTACACTTTTATTGACTTACAAACAATATGAGACTCTTCCTGCCATATTCTCTAGTGTATGCAGTACTTGTCCTGAACAATACAGGTTTTATACAAGCAATTAATTTACTGCTACTTTTATTTTTATTTCATATGACAGTAAATGCATGACTATTACTGAATTGCCTCGCATCGCAACCTCACCAGGTGACTGATGTGGGCCTCCTGGTTCACGGCCCACTCCATTGCAGCTGTGGGGGACATAAGAGGAAAAGAACATACCCTGACACTCTAGCCTCTTGGAGCCACTCCTCCAAGAGGTCCCCCTTATGCCGCTTCAGGTCGGCATAGTGGTGCTTGACCTGCTCACCAGTTCGGGGTATGCCAGTGACACTGGTGAGGTCGCGGGCAAGATGGTCCCAGGCCTCTGCCTTATATTGGGAGCCATGGTACTGGCCCTGCAGCAGTCTCTGATCATGGTCTTTGACAAGGAGTCCTGCCATGACCTTGGACTCCTGGATGCACCAGCACCACACCCGAAAGCGCACACCTTCTCCCCTTACTGCCATAGTGCCAGCAAGGGGAAGCTGCAACCAGTTATGAGATGTATTCCCACATCTTGGGTTTAAGTAGGGATGATTTCCTGCACTTTTCTGTGATTGGCTGGTTTTGAAAAGGCTAAGCTATGTGTAAACCTGCTTACCTATGGTTGGCATTGTTTAAAGGGTTATACCACTGGGCACAGTGAGTTAGCTGCCCTTCACATGGCTTACACCTCCTAAACTGCCCTGTGCAATACTTAGTGTTGCTTACATTAGACTTTGCATTATAATTCCTTTTTGGCATTGAGTTATTATTCATTACACCTTATATGTATGCCTGGTATCCATGATTAATGTGTACATACACTTTATGGGGTCCTTGTGTTTTATTGGGGACTTCAACATTCTATTATAGTTGCACATCACTTCTGGGCTTACTGCTGTTCTCCAAATCACATATTTATGTTATGTAGTGGGTTATGGAACATATGACTGTATACGGATTCCTTTCACAGGTCCAGTTTGGTTTTACTATGGTGAGGACTTGTTTGCTGATACCTCATTCTTCTGTACTTCTGTGAGGGCCATTGGATACAGAGTGATTAAGGCACTTTTGAGCATTTGTAAGTGGGTTTGTGCGACAGTAAGCACTGCTAACCTGCCATTACATCTGCTTACAAAGAGTTAGCGTTACAATTGCTTAACCAGTGTAGGCATTGCTTACCGGCATGCAAACTGCCTTAACCCCGCTTACTCCTGCTTATTTGTGCTTCAACCTGCTTACTAGTGCCTTATTCATTATGACACTGACATCTCATTTGTGCATTTACTGCAGTCCTCCAGTTTATGAAAATATGTTATTTAGTGGGTTATGCAACATAAATATTAATCATAACGTGCTTTGCCATGGAAAATGGAATGTGCTGCAGTGGGACACGAACAGGGAATGCCTGCTCGTAAGGTGAATGCTCTGCCCACTACACTATTGCTATACTACTTAATTTGCATATATCTTCCTTGTTATCCTTTTCAGCCCTTTAAGCTGCATTAACTGTAGCTAAGCAATGGGCATACCTGCGCACCTATGGTTAGCTTTAATCGGATTTAAAAAAAAAAAAGTTATTTTTTCATTTTATTTATATATACTTTTGCTGTTGTACACAAGGGGGACTGTTGGTGGGGATATGCGATCTTGCTCATTTCATACCCCTTTCTGCTGTTCTTCATTCTGGAGGTGTGTATATTCTGAGAGCTCTACTCTCAGACACGTCCCCTGCACTCTTACATGCTCTGTGTAAGCCTAGGAGCTCAGGTAGCGTGCCTCATTATTATCCATGGCGCGCTGCTATCCTGCTCCTAAATGGCTGCCTCCATGCAGGACTAAGCTTGTCCTGCACAGAGGAATAGTAAATCTGGGGGACTATCTCTGACAAAGTAGTCTGGAGGGAATCTTTAAAGTCTTCCAACTTGTTACATTTCCAGAAAATATGTTTCCAATTACCTCTTTCTTTCCCATCACACTTCCGACATTTGCTGTCTACCTGAGAAAAAAAATATGGAGTCTACGTGGGCTATAAAATACCTATATAAACACTTCCAAGCAAAGATCCTAAGTCGTCTAGACTTTGCTTCATATTTGGAAGACATACATATACCCCCATTGTTTCTTTGTGAGTTGCTTATCCAGCCTCTCTTCCCAATCCTTTCTCACCTCCTCTGATTGATTCTTATAGCCTTTGATACCATTCCCCACTCGGGAATTATAGACAAACTCACTAACCTAAATATAAACCCCTACATTACAAGATGGGTTGCTAACTGGCTCACAGACAGAACCCATACAGTGAAAATAGGAAAAGTTAGGTCCGACTCCAAACCTGTGATAAGTGGAGTACCCCAGGGCTCAGTCTTGGGACCTCTCCTGTTCGGTATTTACTTCTCTGAGGTACAAGTAAACACAGAAGGACTATGGCTAACAAAGTTTGTAGATGACTGCAAACTGGGTGCCATAATTGAGACTCCTACTGATGTAGATATCCTTCAAAAGGGTCTCACTGAAACAGATACATGGGCCAAAATCATGGCTTCAAGCTAAATGCCAAAAAGTGCAATGTCATCCCTTTCAGGAAAAAACAAGTACCTATGAATTACCACATAGGTGGCAGCTCACTTAACACGGAGAGTGTGATAAGAGACCCTGGTGGATAGTAACCTCTCCTTCGAGAACCGCATTGCTAAAGTGGTTAGAAAATCCTTCTACATGGCCCACCTTATCACAAAGGGGTTTGCATCTAGAAAAAAGGAAGTTATTGTCCCCCTCTACTCATCACCCATTAGACTCATTATTGAATACAATGCCCCATTCGAGATGTACCTTACTAGACACCTGCAACAACTGAGAGGCCTCAAAAATACCTCACCAAGAGGATAATGGGCCTAAAACAGATGCCCTATGCCACCTGGCTAAAAAAACTCCAAGTGTACTCAGTTGCATACCGGCTACTCAGAGGTGATCTCTGCCTGACATACAAGGCTATGTCAAACCCCGAATTGCTGGAAATGCTCCACCTAAGGAAAACCCAATCTACCTGAGCTACATGCTCCAGGGACCTTAACCTGACCTCAATAATAAACATGACTTGGAGGGACAGATTTGTGTCCCAGAGACTCCCCCTGCTCTGGAATAAGGTCCCTATATATGTGATGCAGAGCTCCTCATTAGTGCTCTTCAAGAGGAATCTTGATGAGTGGATGGGGAACAGGAAATTCACCCCAGGAATCACTTCTGTGGCCCTGCTCGACAGAGGCACTGGTAAGTAAATCACATGGGAGGGGCAAGCCTAAACATTTTGGCTAGCCTTAATTATGCCCTAGGGCTAATAGCCTAGTACCTACCTATGAACCTATAGTTAACATGCAATATTATATGTTCTACTAGTTATTCCTTTTTAACAGCAACTTCTGCTCTATGTATTACTAAAATCACTAACGGTGATGATCTTTTGCTTAGGATTCCCCTATTTCCTTCTCTTTGCCTACACTCTGATATCAATCATTGATGGGGAAGGCAATCTCTAGCCTGCAGTCCAAGTAAATTATTGGCCTCTTCCCATGCTATTACCTTTTCCTCTCCAATTATTTGCTCCCAAATGTTTGGTTCTTTTGCAGTTTTCTCCAATGAATCCCAGTTGCCTCTTGCCTATTGTCTGTATCCCTAATTGCAGTCATCCCTATTAACAGCATCTCATTTCTCCATTGTCGTGTTGGCATAGTTCTTAGAATACTTTCTGCTACTTTATGAATATAATATTCTGTATGGTTATTTGGTGTTCTCCTTATGGATCTGCATCCAAAATTCCAGTCTCTCCTTGTTTTTGGATCTTCCTCCCTGTTTTATCATCATCCCTTTCCACTTTGAATTATAGGTTTCTGCTTTTGCTATATATAGGAGGCTTAATTGTTCCACAAAACCACATTGGTCCATGTCTGTCAATTTTGGCAACACTTTTGCCATTTTTATTAGCTATTATAGACAGACACTTCATAATCATGGCTTAAAATTGAAATGGGTCTGTATGAAACTGGCTCTGATGGGTCTGTGCCATCTTTAGGTATATAAGCCACCATGTCTTTCTTCCAAAATGTTGGTGCCAACCTTCAAAATACTATGAAACAAAACCTTACAGATCTGTATAACTTTCTTCCCTCCTGGCTTCCAAACTTCCTCAGGAATAACATCTGTTCCTGGAGACTTTCTTGCAGATTGATTGTACGACACCATTTTTATCTCATCTCCTCTCCTCTTATCTTAATTGTTAATTATTGAGCCTCATCCACCGCTAACCTTGGCATACTTAAGTCTTCCATAAATATTTCCATTTGTGGAGTTTCTTGATTTTCACATTTCTCTGCTGTATACAAATATTCATAAAATTTCTGAAATATCTTTAATACCTCTACAGGATCCCTTGTTACTTTTCCTCTTATAGGCTCCCTAACTTTGGCAACAACCCTTTCTACTTTCTGTTGCCTAAGTCATGCTAAAAGTTTTTGTCCTCTGGAGTTACAAAAAAGTTTCTTAAAAGCAGTCTTTCTAAACTCATGCATAGTATCCAGATACTCCATATTTGTTTCTTTAGCACTCTGCATTTGTATTCTTCTTCTTCTTCAGTTTCCCCTTATTCTGCAATACTTTAACCTTTGTCAGTCCCTCTAAATAATTCCTGTTACTACTTGACCATATCTTGTTTTCTTTTATTCCTACCCTATTTTCAGACTCCACTTTCATTTTATACAGGCCACTAACTATAACTTCTGAACAAATTTCTATATTCCCTAATAACTCTTAAATAATTTCCACTACTTATTCCTTAAATTCCTGTATTTTTAACAGGTAGGTGAGGAAGTGCCACTGTCTGATGTTTACTTCCTTACCCTTCATTTTTATCTTAACTGTTATTGGCACATGATCTGAAACAGTTATTGGATGTATGTTGAAGCTATCAATTAAATGCACAATGTTCCTTTGAAAATTTCTGTCTAATCTACCATAGTACCTTAGGCAACAATATGCAAATTATTTTCAAGTTCCTACTACTGAATTCATGTCTTCCATATCAAATATTTTCATAAATTTCTTTAGACATCTACCCCCTTTTGTTATGTTTTCCTTTCTAGGTCCCCTTGATTCATCTTCACTGTTGACTTTAATTGCCTGCCCCCTGTAGTAATTTTCTGTCTATGGAAACATAAAATGTACAGTTGGCCTCAGCTGCTGACTTCTCAACTTACACTGAACATTTATTTGCTAAACAGACACTTTTCATTACATTCAGTGTTCTTTTATTTACTTGCTTACACAAAAATGTATTAGATTAAGCCAAGGGCCTTAACCCAGACAGTCACCTATGCAAAAGTAAGAGAAAACATATCAACTCTACATATATTATAATGTGTGCATTTTTACACACCATCCCCACCTCAACAACACATAATTACAGCAGTTTAACTTAAACATGTTTTTGTCCTACTTTCCTTCTCTTTTCACATTATAATGCCTTCATTTCTCAAAACTAAAAAAGAGAAAAATGTACTTTTTACTTTAGTATCTTAATAACATACAACAATAACTGAAAATGTTTTACTATATAACATGCAATTTATATCATGATGTGTTTTATACAAATACTGTAAAGAAGTACAATTTTTATATTTACAGTTGCTTTCTTTTTTAGTGCCCTTCCAAAAATTAATGACATGAAGTGGGATGTATACTTTTCAGTCCCCCCCCCCAGAAGTTTAGCAAAGTCCAATCTTTCCACTTTTCCTTGTAAAACTATATTTCACAAATGTGATTGATACTTTATAATCTCCTGTTTATTCACTAATTTCAGTGTTGCTGGTCTTCTTCCTGTTCATCTCCATCACCCAACCCCAGACTGGTTCAAGTCCAAGGTACTTCCAGTTCTAGTCAACTGCTGTGCTTTTTCGGTCTTTTAAGCATTTTGCTTTGGAACACTAGAAAAAGCTTCACTGGCAAATTCTCTCTATTAACTTTATTATCAGAAGAATGTGAAACAGAGTCCCCTTCTGTTTGATGGCTTATTTTTGTTGGACAAACTTATGTATGTATTTCCTGTTTTGCATCTAACGATGATTTTGATCCTCCAGGAAAAAATATTCTGAAGAGAGCTGAATATAGCAGTTTGATCTCTACATTCCCTGTTTGATGGGATAAATCTGCTTCTCTTCTGCCTGGTGTACAGTGAATAATCATTTTCCATAAACACTGTAGTGTCTCCAATGCTTACTACTTTGCCTTCTGCCACATTTTTGTTGGGATCAACTCTTTCTGCTGGTATGATTGCATCTTTGCAATACAGGTCTTGGCTGCTTTCTCAAGAGCAGGTTTGGAGCATATACATTATGTGGTCCTGTAGTTAACAAATCCTGCAGTGGAATACCAGACCAGTTGCTTATTTATGCTTTCATAAAATTAGTACAGTCTGTTCCTTCCATTGTTTCTGGTACAGCAGAAAATCTCAGGTTTTACCTGCATACTCTGTCCTCTTAACTCTATAATTTTTTGAACAGCTATCCCTGAGCAGTTTCATACTCAGCTAGCCTTTTCTCCTTTTTGGCCTCTAATTTTTGCAGTTTTATCAGTTCATCTGTATAGCTGTGTAAAGCTTCTTCCATTTTCACAGCCTTTTATTATTGGAGTTGATATACTCATTCAATGTTTAATTTATTTAATCAGCTGTGAGCATAACATGTTTTCTACCAAAGCTGGAGCTTGAACTACTTTTTACCAGCTGCAGGATTCTTCCACACACTAAGTAATTCTTCTTACTTCTTAACCATATTTTTTACTCTGATTTTAAACATTTTCATTTTATCCCACTCATTACCTATGACTTCTAAAGATATTTCTCTCTTCCCTAATAACCCTCAAATAATTTCCGATACCCATTCATTAAATACCCTCTTTTTAACAAGTAGGTGGGAAAGCACCAGTGTCCATTTTTGCTTCATCACCCTGCATTTTTATCTTATTGTTTATTGGTTCAGGAAATGAAATAGTTATTGGATATGTGACAAACCTTTTAGTTAAATGCAGATGTTCCTAGACATACCATTTCTATCTAGTTTAGCAAAGTTATTGCACTTTGGGGATTAATACGTAAATTCTATCCAAGCTCCTACTAATGGAGTCACATCTTTCATACAAAATACTTTTATAAATGTCTTCATAAATCTACCATCTTTGGTTATATTTCCCTTCTAAGTTTTCCTAATACATCCTCACTATTGCAAATCAAGTTGCAATCCACACCTATAAGTATTATTCCCTGCGGAAAGCTAATTATTTCTCCCAAAATTTCCTTAAGATCCATAATAGTTTTTAGTGGAATATAAATATATACCAACATCCTCCTCCTCCTCCCTCCTTGCCAATAGTCCCTTACTACCACAAATCTACCATTATTTTCTTTTTCCCCTTCTATCACCAACGGAGCCCCTTTAGCAGTTAGTGTAATCACTCCTTTTCCCTTGTCCCTGTTATTCTCCTGAATATCTATACTGAAATTCTTTGTCAAAATCACATGTTCATTTCTTTCTAAATGTGTTTCTTGCAGCACTGCTATATGCAATCCGCACTTCTTAATGTAATTCAATACTCTTTCCTTTTTATCTGTACCTGTAAGTCACTTATGTTCCAAGATAATATGGATAGCCATTATGATAAACATCTATTGTTTCCACCTAAAATGCAGGACCATTTTTTTTTCTTTTCAGTGTATGTCCAACTTTTCTGTTATATGCACGGACTACTATTTGACTGAACTTTTGTACAGTTGTTTCTTCTCATCTCCATATAAACATATGTCATATTTTTCAATACTTATTTTTAATGAAAACCCTCAGAACAAAAAAATACATTTTAAAAACACCCTCATTCTCTGTTAATGTAAACAAACACACAAAACTATGTACATCTTCAAAAAAGTTAATTTATCCTTCAGATAGGAACAGTTGCCCCAAATCAACAGCTGCAACCTTAGGCATTACCTAACTTAAACTTAAGGTAAGCCATGCTAAAGAGCTTGCCAAAGTGCAAGCTACAGCCTGTGTTCCCTCCCATTTTTACCAACAGATGCCTGTTCTTTATCTCTTTTGCCTGCCAGAATGTGGAAAACAGCTGTATGCCTTCAGAAAACATGAACTTTTAACCCTAAGAAAATGTTCACTAGCTATCTTTTAAATAAAACTAAACGGTATACTGTTCTATTAAGTATTAAAGCTGTTAGGGAGGAGGCTGTATCTTTTTCACTTCCCTTAATTTCAGACTTTATTTTTTCACTGAACTGCTTGCCATTGTACTTTTACATTTTGCATTTCCTTCAGTAAGATATGCTCAGAACTCTCAAGGTTAATTTGTTGCACATGTAGACATTTCGTCTCCATGGCAAAGTACTCAGAAATAATTCTTTATAAATGTCAGTCAGAGCAGAATGTGCAAATGGCTTCAGCTGCAGACTTTCCCACTGAACATCTGCTAATGAAAAAATCAAGATAATCCCCGGGATTCATGAAGCTTGTGCCATGCGCCGGAGTAGCGTCAGCGATTAAGCGCCAAATATGGCCACCAAGCGATTCAGGTAAGAGCTGTTTCCACGTGCACTACCAGAGTATGGCACAGCTCCTGGCGCATGTATGCTAATTACCCCATGCACAGCAGTGTAGCATGCAAATGAAGGTATATAGCGATTCATGAAGTGGTGCAGGCATAGTGTAAGCATGTAGAAATGTAAACCAAAAAAAAAAATGGTTTACATTTTGTCAAACATAAAATAGGAGCCATGAAAGCGGACCAAACTTATGTATTATAATGTTAATATATGCCAATGGCTAAATATATAGCCAATGCCATAAAACAACATGCACAACATATAAAAAATAACATTTAATATCATGGCCACACCAACGCAAAGTAAAACTGCAGTGCATCTGTGCGCAAACGGGATCACAAGGAAAATATATTTAGATGTCATAAAACTGCAATGTAACACAATTCATGATATCCCCATAATGGTCAATGGCACACATGCTACACCACAACCATGGTGCAAGGGTTGCTAAGGGTCTGTGACAGTGTTCCGTGCAGTAACTAGGAATTAGCAGTCAATGACATGCAAATGAGTCAAGTAATACTGAATCGCAAACGCCCCGCCGGCGCAAGGATGTACCACATGGCGTAGCAGTACAATACCAAGGAGTGGCCTGGAGGTAAACATGACATCAAGAGAGGCGCGCGCCACAGTAGCTGTAAGCACATTGGATCATTGCTAATCCATGTTGCATGTTGCTAAGCAAAGCCACAGGATAGGGGTGTGGAAGTAGCCATAGTTTTGCTTAGCTGAGAGCACACAAGGTAACCGAATGTTCATGTGAATGTGGATGAAAACGCGCATGAAACCCAGTAAATGGCTGTGCACGATGCTCACCACAGCTGAAACAGGAAGGATACGGGAAGACAATAAGGAAATGCTGCAGCATGGTACTTGGAGTACAAATGAGTAATTAACACCTAGAAACTCACAGTGGGCCACAGACAACAGCTAACAAGGCTGCTAGCAGCTACCTGCAGAACAGGAAAGGGGAAGTGCCGTACAGCAAAGAAAAGAAAACTGCCACAGCAGAACAAAGCAAAGTTGCAGTAGATCAGCTACATAACACATTTCCCAACACAATCCTGTGTTGTGAAAGTACAAAACAAGAAAGGCGGCAGCTGGATGCATACCTGACAATGGGATGGGAATCGGGTTGAAAATTGAAGTAAAGGGCAATAGATGAATCACGGCAGACAAGCGTAAGTCAACATCAAAGGCCCCACAATAGCAGTACCTGCTGTAAAACTAATAATTAAGATAACCTGCAGCTGGAATAGCACAAACACACCAAATTACACCAGCATCATCCATTGCACAATAGTATAAGGTGTGAAAGCCCCACACACACACTTGTGTATTCCCAGACACACTGCACCATTGGTGTATACAGACAGGGAACTTTTAATATGTACATGTTAGGAGCTGCCGTAGATTTGATTCACCAGCATGTGTTGGAGACTGGTGGTGTGGAGCATGATGCTGACAACCATCTGAGGCACCAGAGGAGGAGAAGAGTGTTCAGACTTAGGGTAACCTACCAGGGGCTACATGATCTGGAGATAGTAGAGCATTACAGGGTGGACAGGGACATCATACAGCAACTTGTTGAGCTGTGCCAGCCACGCCTCAGAGCCAGAAGTAACAGAGGGGAACCCATCTCAGTGGACACGAAGGTATGTGTAAACTTGAGAATACTAGCCACAAGTACCTTCCAAAGGCCAACTGTGGATATCATGGGGATCTCACAGGCATTAGCATCCAGGGTACTCCACCAGTTCCTGGATGCCATGTTACCACATGCCAGTGAGCACATATACTTCCTCCGAACGCAGGAGGAGTTGGCCAGCAATATGCGTCTCTTTCACTGTGTGGCAGACTACCCAGAGGTACTGGGTGCAATAGACTGCATGCACATACACATCAAATCACCACGCGGTCAGCAGGATAGGCACTACATAAACCACAAGGGATTCCCCTCCATCAACTGCCAGGTCATGTACAATGCCCAGGGCATTATCATGAATGTGTGTGCTGGCAGCCCTGGAAGCTATCACAACTCCCACATCTGGCATGCCTCACAGCTGTAACAGGTATTTGCAGGGGGGGCATCCCATATGGCCACCTGGTGGGGGATGCTGGCTATGCACTGGAACCGTAGATGATGACTCCCATCAGAAATGCACACACAGCCACGCAAGAATGCCATAATGAGACACACACAGAAACCAGAATCATCATAGAGCGCATGTTTAGGATGCTGAAATCATGGTTCCATTGCATGGACATAACTGGTGGAGCCTTGCAGTACTCTCCAGGAACGTGTGCCCACATCTTCATAGTATGTGCCATGCTACACAATATGATCCTGCGGAAACAGTTTCAGCAGGGATAGAATGGTGAAGGCCCTCATAGCCCACCACCATCATTGCCCAAGGACCCACAGGCATAGGGGGACTCAGATCACAAACACCCTGTGCAAGCCTCAGTAGGCAGATGGAGGAGTGCCCAGTATGCCCATCCCTTGGTAAAGAGGGAATGTATAGCACACACACTGACAATGTAGGCACTCATGGACTGACACCCTTCTCCACCTGCACACACAGCAAACATGGATGGCACACACACACGACCACTTGTAAATTGTCATGTATAGGTGGTCTACTGTGTGCATCCTACATAGGTAGCCCTCAACTATTGTACACACAACTGCCATTGGCACAAGGTAAGTCAATACCTGAACAGTAAATTAAGCTTTCAGCATGTGTCCATACTGTATGTACAGGTTCATAGATACATAGGTAGGTACATGCCCAACTGCCGAGGCCACTCATAAGCATAGGCAAAATGTGTCTGCTGTCGCCACCCCATCGATTAACTAACTGTCCCTCTGTGGAGCAGAGCCAATTGCAGGATCCCTGGGGTGTAGCCACTGTTCACCGCCCACTCTGCAAGGATTCCCTGGAGTGTTAGTGAGGGGTTTTGTATAATGTAATCTGGGATGTAGTTCCAAATAATGGGGAATATCCCTGTCAGGAATCTTCACAGATGCTTACATGTTACATAGCATACCTTAAACACAGCTTGCATATATAGGTAGTTCTCCACAGAATAATAAACATGTGGAACACACAACCACTGAAATGTGCGTTAATCACCCTTGCACTACCAGTGCCTGCTCTGAGAGGAAAGATATCACTGCCAGGATTAGAACACGCAACAATGTACACATTCATCACAATAACATACCACTAAGCTACCTGAGATGTACCAATGGCAGTCGTGTATACTGACAGGATAAAACACAAAAGGTAGGAATGTGATGAAATAGGACAAACCGGCATGTACCCAATGAAAAGTGTATGTTTTATATATATATATATATATATATATATATATATATATATATATATATATATATATATATACATAAATATATATATATATATATATATATATATATATATATACACAATATATATATATATACACATCATACATATATATATATATATATATATATATATATATATATATATATATATATATATATATATATATATATATATATATATATATACACATATATATGTATATATATATATATATATATATATATATATAGAGAGAGAGAGAGAGAGAGAGAGATATGTCGATATATGGGGATATACATATATATGTAAATATATAGATAAGTTAACAACATCTACATAACCATGGAGGTACATATAAATGTGATACCTACCACATACCAACTGCTTTACATACCGACGCACGTAATCCCAAGGCTTAAGGTCCAAAAGGACACAGTACCGAAACACCAGATGCCCGAGGTGTAAATTCACAATGTTAAGGGACAGTTAGTCAGTGCTTCTGGTGTTGCAGTTCAGGTAGTTTACTGTGTGTAAGTGTGTTTCTTAGGGCTGTAGTGTGTGTAAGTGTGTGTGTTCTGTGTGTGATGTGTGTGCTTGGGGGACTGTAATGTGTGGGTGTGGGTTAGCTATGTGCGTCTGTTTGCGTGACCTAGGAGGTAGAATATTAAAGTAGGGGGTGGTGTGGGGGGGGCGCAGACACTTACATGGGGGGTGTAGGGGGGCTTGGCCACCTGCTCATACGTAGTGTAGGATGGTTTATTTGGATGTGTTGGGTAGCAGTGTGTCTGTGTGTGTGTGTGTGTGTGTTCCATGTTCATGTTACTTTCGCGAGTTACTGTCGCTGTCGGTAATGTGGGGTATGAGAATCTGGTCCCGGTACTGTGTGCGTCGGAACTCTGTGGTTCTGGGATTCCTTAGGTATCCCATATACAGCGGTTGAAGTGTTCATATATGTGTATAACATGGACCATAGCAGTCACACATTCCGCCACTACCAACCTTTATGAACAAAGGATATGGAGAGTATATGCCTATACACTATTACAAATATGTGCTATGGACATGAGCCAATGATAGTGTTACCACCTGTCCCTCTTTGCGAGGTTGTGTCCTGACCAAATATATTAAACGTGGCAAATGTCCTGGGATTGTAGGACATAATTATGTCCCATATGTACTGTAATAGTTGCATGCAATAGTTATTTCTGTATCTAAAATACCTACATGTTACAGGAAACAGGTTAAGCAACTAAACTGCTACAAGAATAAGCTTATATTTAGGCAACAAAGGAAAGTTCTGTCCCTTGTACTGACCATGGGTTTGTGTCAGCCTGTAAATTCTGATGTGTGTCCTGAAAAGGTCCCACTATGGCCATATGAAAAGGTGGCAACCCTAGCCAAACAGGGTCAGTCACCAACACAACTAAGATGACTGCAAATACCTATGACAGAAATGCACAGCTTTCATGTAGCAACACTTTATTACATTCAGATGTATTACCGAAGGGATTCAAGGACTAACATCACCTGCATGCTATACAGGAACCACATAACAGTGCCTTAATGAATCAGCCTGCAATTACCATTGTATTAGTCCACAAAAAGATAGGTGTTCAAATAGGGAAGGAACCCTCGCACACATAGCGATTATGTATAAAAGCAGTTCCTACACACCTGCATCTGCTATGCACACCCACCAACATCACCCCCACACCCAAACATATTACAATACAAACTGTAATAACATCACAAATCATTCACTCACAGTACGACATCTGCAGAAGCCTTAACATACCTTGTCAGAGACACACTAACATGGCCCTATGTGAAATATCTGCTGTTATACAATGGAACAGCTGCTGATGTTGCAGGGTTTGTTTGCACTAATCCCGTTTCAGAGGGTTGTGTGTACACCGGGATGTGTTTTAGCAATTAGTGAGTAACAGCACAGTATGCTACACTTGTACACCAAATCAAGGATGCCTGGTGAACACACTGTACACCACATAACTGTTCATGCATAGCCGTATGGCCTTGAGCTGGCCAAACATCTTTGCCAGACTAAAACATCTGCAGAAGTATCAGATACAAACAAACCCTGCATAAGTAGCAATGTTCTGAAATATAACAGCTGTACTCACATGTAGAACTAAATCGTCTAACCATTACACAGAGTCCACGGGAGTCATGAAACTAATATATCTCTGTGTGTCTCCATATAGCTGTTGAAATATATCACAAACAACACATCCAGGCCGTCTTCCTCGAAAGTAAGGCAAATGGACAACACCCAAAAGGAGTACTTAGTTATACACCACTGTTGCCATGGTATTGGCTAATGGAGTAGCTGCACAGCTGATGTGCATCTAATTAACTACTTCGGAACAGCAATTGGTGGACAGGATACCGCATGTTACCGATATGCAAACAGAAAATGATGCATTATCACACATTCAAACCATCCTTATATACCAGTGGAATGTTACAAAGAACATTGAAACACAAACTGAAAAGGATTGAATCAACAGTTAACGACACCTCGGGTTACTAATAAGGTATGTAGAACAGTCATTATGTCTGTGTATGTAGTACCTTTCTGTAGTATTTAAAGTGCACGCAATCCATATAGTGGAAACAGTTATCTTGTAGTGATGTATTGTTGAGCATAGTAACGCTTGTAGTATTTGTGTGTACTGCTGTAGGTCACAAGGCAAACACTGCATACACCACAAGAGATGCTATACAAGGGCTTTGAACAGAAATACTCCTCACCAGCCGATGTCAGTGGCAGGTCTGGTCCAACAAGTATGTGCTATAACAGGGGATAGTATATGTTGATATATTGTAACAGTAGGCATATGTATGGGTGTATTACTGAGAATAACATGTGGAAGGTTGGGCCACTGTGCAATTATGATTTGCATTGTAGGATATTGTGCCAATAACTGTGTAATGTACAGTATTGTAGGCAGATATGTATTACAAGCTACATAGCATTACTGTAATGTTAGACAAACATTAGTTATGTCTATTGGCATTTACAATACACAATAACAGGATACATATGTCTTTTAGTCACCCGACAGTTTATCAGCATGATAGCAAAGTAAAATGGAAGAGCTAGTTAACTATCCATGCACATAAGACATGTAATATGTGCAAAGATAGGTACTAGGCTGTCTTACCAAGGGTATTTGTAAGCCTAGCTAGAGTGTGTTGGCTTTCTCCACCCCCATAGGTTGGTTCCCTGTGCCTCTGTCCAGCAGAGCCACTGTAGTGATCCCTGCAGTACATGTCTGTATCCCATCCACACGTCAAGGTTTCCCTTGAAGAGTGCTAGTGAGGGGCCCTGCCTGATGTATATTGGAATCATGTTCCAAAGCATGGGGAGTGTCTGGGTCAGGAATCCATCCGTCCAGCATGTCCTACTCATCGTTGTGGTTAGGTGTATATCCCTAGAGCATGTGGCTCTCAGGGGCCTCTTTTTAGGTTGAGCATATCCAGCAATACAGGGTTGGACATGGGCCTTGTATGTCAAGCAGAGATCACCTGTGAGTATGCGGTATGCAATGGAGTACAGCTTGAATTTCTTAGGTTGGGCTGCATAGATCATCTGTTTGAGGTCAGTAATCCTCTTGGTGTGATACTGGTGTGGTCTTCCAAGCTGTTGCGGTTGTCTTGTAAGGTATATCCCAAATGGGGTGTTGTACCCTGTAATGGGTCTAATATGTCATTAATAGTCACAATGGCCTCCTTTGATCTGGATGTGAACCCATTAGAGATTAGGGGGGCCATGTAGAAGGATCTTCTAACCACCTTGTCATTATGGGTATCGAAGGAGAGATTGCTATCTACTGGGGTTCCTGGATCCCTTATTACCTTTTCTGTATGTAGGGGACTAGCACCTATGTGGTAGTCCACGGGTAATTAGTTATATCCAAAGAGGATGACTATGCACTTTTAGGCATTCAGCTTGATGCCATGATATTAACACCAGGTATCTGTCTCAGTGCGACCCTTCCAGAGGGTGTCTGTAACAGCTGGGGAAACAATTATGTCCCCTAGTTTGCAGTCGTCTGCAAACCTTTTCAGCCAAAGCCCTCCTGCGCTTGTCTGTACATCAGAAAAGTATATACCAAACATGAGGGGTCCTAGGACTGAGCCCTGGGGGATGCCACTTGTAACTGGTATACAGTCAGACCTAGGGTATGCAACTCCCACTGTGTAGGTTCTGTCCGTGAGCCACTTTGCAAACCATCACATAATGATAATACCAGAAGGAGGAATGGTGTTGAAAGCCTATGAGAAATCTAGGTAGGCTGTATGGACCTCCTTACCCTCATCTAATGCCTTGGTAACTGTCTCTAAGAAGTCCACCAGGTTTAGGAGGCATGGTTCGCCCTTAACAATGCTAAACAGGGAGGGGTCAAAGGTTTGGAGGTACCCAATGTCTCTGTGACTGAGATCCATGATGCGAACCATAGCCTTGCAGACCAGGCTAGTCAGGCCTATATGGAAATAGGTCCCGTGGTCCGTTGTGGCGCCACCTTTGTGGAGATGGATAACTGTTGCTGTGCGCCATTCAGGGGGCACTATGCTCATGTGAGGCTATAATTGAACATGGTGCATAGGTGGGGAGACAGTACGTTCTGAAGTTCATGTAAAACGCAGCCTGGGATGTTGTCCGGTCCCATGGATGCTGTGATATTGCCTTTAGAGTGTGCAGCTTTGAGAGGGAGGGGGGAAAGGTAACACTGAACCTATCTGCCAGGATGTTGCCAATATCAGTTGTTTCTGTAATGTTCGTGCCTTTGTGCTGTAACTCAGAGCAGATCTGGTTGTTGACATTGAGATATGTGACATAGCTATAGAATGCTTTGCGGTTGTTGTTGGTATTAGTGGCATTTTAGTTTTCATAGCTAGCTTTGGAGGATCTTATAAGGGATCTCACCTTCTTACTGAGGCTGGCCAGGGAGCTTCTTCATGCATGGGATTGTACTCTCGTTTGCAACAGTGTCTTCCTCCTGTAGTACAGTTTGTGTATGGCAGGGGACCACCAGATTGGTGTAAGTGCTTATAGAGTACATTTGTGTAGAATTCAGCAGTTGAAACAGTACTGTCCATCTGCATGGCTGTCATGACATTCACCACGTCTGTCTTAAGAAGCATGAAGTTGGCTTTGTAGACATATTATACTGTGGTTCCCTTAATGGGGGGTGGGGGCAGGATGTGGATATCAGCGGTGTTCAGCTCATGGTCTGATTGGACCAACGAGGAGTTGGCTTCATGTGTGGAGCACTAGTCACTCATGTTGGTAATGCCTAGGTCTAGGATATTGTTGCCCCTGGTGGGGGTGTGGATATGTTGAGTCAGGGCATTGGTGTTTATGAATTCCAGCAAGCGTTGAGCTTATGTGTTGGTACACGAGTAGTTTTCCCAGTTAATGGTGGGGTAGATTCAAGGAGACTATGTGATGAGTGTGGTGCAAATGTTTACCTTCTCCACATGACAGTCACGGTCAGGCTTGGTTGGAGAGACCTTTTCCTCCAGTTTGGCTAGATGAGTGCATCTCTCACAGGTTGTAGTGTTGGGTGGTAGGCAGAGAGGCTTTTCTGTGTACATGAGGCAATGTGTACATTGCCTCAAGATGTCCAGATTCATCAGATAGACAGGTGAGAACACTGGCAGTTGACTCTTGGACATGCCTAAATATAGAACTACTTTCACCTAGATAAGTGAGGAAAGTGAGTACAAGAGCTAACTTACTCTAAGCAAGTGAGGAAAAGTATGTACAAAGCTTGTTCACCCTTACCTCTAGGTAATGAGGAAGATTGAGTGCTATAGTAATTATTAGCTTACGTAGTGCTTACAAGTCCTGAACAAGTGCTTAGCATGAATAAGCAATCCAGATAGGGTCTTGGATAACATAAACACATATCCCCCTCCCCCCAAAAGGTACACAAGCATATATCCATGTACACCACAAGGCCCCTGTACCCACAACTATGCAGGTACAAGCTGCACTCGGGCTGCATGGGACCTGTCCACATCACAGGTTGTATCATACACATATGTCAAAACAAGATGCTTTCCACGTACACATCATGTAAAACATAGCTCCATGTCAGGTTGTGTACACACTGAATGGTGCACACCAACAGGTATCACAACCCACAAAGGGGGAGACACCACTGATAATGGGAAGTACTTTACTACTACCCTGCTGAGTCTGGTCTGGAAGGCCATGAACCTTGATCAATTAATTGATGTCAGCATTATAGATGTAGATGACAGTATGGTTGATGTCACACTGCATATCATAACCTTGCCAGGTCATAGGACATCATCACCCATACTGTGTACTACCTACACTTGGTATATTAGATGTACATTCCTATGTCACAGGAGTGTTTTGCAACAGGACTGTTGGCAGAACCAGCACTACAGAAGGTGTCTGAATAATACATGCTCATCACACCAGTGGCAGCTACAGTATGTCAGGGTTAATGAATTTTATTCCCCCTCATTGTAGTCCATACCTCACTGACAAACAGATGGCATCTGCTTATTGAAGTATGCGAATGACTATGACCTAGGAGCAATAGCTGACTCAGGAGTGTTGTGGACGACATACAGAATGGGCTTTGTAGGTGAAGTGTATGTGTGACATATGGCCACAATCTGACAGCTACATATTGCATTGTCACCCCTATGTTAATAACCTTGTTCACATGAACTACCACCTAGGCAGTGGTCAACATAATGGACACTTGTGTGTGAGGGATGCAGCTGGGCAGTTGTCTTTCCTGTGATAGCTACGTCACCACACCTGTCAGGTAGTCATATGTGGCAACCCTAATAATGATAGGGTGCCATTCATGAATTTAGAGATCATTGTCCAGCCGTACCATACCTCCCAACCATACCGATTTACTTGGTTTTTACCGAGTTTTGGGGTCCAAATGAAGGGATGCCACGATTCCTGAGTGGCACCCCTTCAATTCCGATTTTTGTCTATGTTTTTCCCATTTTCGAATTTCGGCCCTTTCGGAGCTGACGTCATCACGTGTGCGATGACGTCAGATCCGTCAGGGCTATCAGCCAGTTGGAATTGAGCTTCCAGCAGCAAATGTGAGCAAGCGGGCTTTTTACATCACTCAGAGTCAGTAACAGCTGGGAAAGTTTATAGCAGTTGTTTTGTTTGTTTAACTTGGAAATCGGCGTTTACAGCACTCAGTAACAGCCGGGAAAACGTACAGCACTCTTTTTGTTTGTTCAGCTTGGAGGGACTTAACAGCCGTTTGTGTTTAACAGCAGGTTTGGGACTTGATAACAGCCCATTTCTTGGATTTATCAGCAAGTTTGGGACTTAATAACGACCCGCTTCTTGCATTTGGGAATTGTGTGTGTGTGTGTGTGAAGTTAATGAAACTGGAGTACATATTCATTTTAGTACTATTACCTACATGTGGCTATGTGTAGCACATGCTGTTAGTGAGTGTAGCTAATACTCTGAGTGACGGACAGCAAGAGGAGTATATGTAAGGAGTGTGTTGGACGGGTTTGTTAGTGCATATCTTTCGGAGCACTGTTGATTCATTTTCCATCAGTTAATTATTCTGCCTTAGTGGTTTAAGCACAACTTGTATCAGAATGAATACAGAGATTTATATTCTGAGTAGTGTAGCAGTTGTTCTTTCAGAGTTTTTTCATTTGTTTAACTTTGGAAACTAAAATAATGTAAGAATGGTTTGTTTGCTGTAGGAAAACTAAATAAACTTTTCACAAACTGGCGAACCAAAGAAGAGAAGCCTCCGACCAGAGAAAACCAGGCTCGTAGTTGTTAAAAAACAGTTCTTGAATTTATTCAGTAAAATACACAGATGCAAAGTTAAAAATCCACAGATAGCATTAAGCGCTTTTCGTCATCCTGGGTAGGGTGACTTCTTCAGATCAGAGCTGTAGGAAAACTGTTGTGCTCTCACCCACATGTATGCACACTGCACTTTAATAGTGTACCGCCCTATTTTTGAAAATGAGCATGTGACATTCTGTTTTTCTCTCTCTCTCTGTCTCACACACACACACACACACACACACACACACACAGGGAAGCAAACACTACACTTCGCGGTGCATTATTTAGTCATTTGCTTGGGATGTTTCATTTGCATGCTAGTATATTCACTTATTTAATTTCTTGCTGATCAAAGAGTTCTTATTAATCTGTTGCTGCTGCTTGAATATGTCATTGTGCCAGCAGTTAAGGTGTTGATACTTAATAAATGCTCGTCTAATACTTGACTGCACTTCACTTGTTATATTACCAGAGGACAAAACATTTAGCCATTTTTATTTGGACAGAGTTGCTAAGGAAGACATAGCTTTCAACTTTCAGTCTGCAAAATGTGAAACTCTTATGTCGCCCAATGTGGAACACTTACTAATGACTTAACTAGGAAGCTCACAGCATGATTGTTAACTATTTCCTTGTATTTTTGGTAAGGTAGTATGAGATATTATTTAGTATTTACTACAGATATTTGTTAAAACAATTCTTAACAAAGAATGCATGCCAAATCCTGTCAATGTGGAAGAGTGGGAAACATGATATTTTTTTGCCAAAAAATGAGGAATGTTCCTCATAGAAAGGTACAGTTGAGAGATAGGCTGAAAAGTATGTGTGTGTGTGTGTGCGTGTGTGTGTGTGTGTGTGTGTGTGTGTGTGTGTGTGTGTGTGTGTATATATATATATATATATATATATATATATATATATATATATATATATTATATTGTATTATTAAATTTTAGTTTTTATTGTTAGTGTTGTTAGGAAGTCAGCTTAATTGTTTTTAAAGACCAGTAAGACAGAATAGCACTGAGATACTTTGATAAAAATTGTAAATGTGAAAGTTTGTTTGGTATGTTGGTAATAATAATGTCTCTTACTGAAAATCTTTTGTTAGTGGGATTCATTCTGGTCCCCTGTTTGACCATTTGAGAAAGATTAAAATGATCCATAAGGGAAGTAAAATTGTTTGAGTGCAGAGTTCTAACTGACTTTAATGTTACTACATATAACAAGTTTATTGTTTTTTAGTACATGACTAGATATTTTGAAGTGCATCCACCAGAATATGAACTATGGTTGGATGAGGTATATCAGCAGTGGCAACATTCAGTTTTTTTTGTCCACCTAATAAATAAATAATTGTTCAGGTGGGTTCACTTTTAACAATTAGAGAAGGATATGGGACATGCTCCATTTTCACTTGAGTTAAAATACCACCACATTTTCTTCTTCCATCATCAAAGAAGTACATGTAATTAGAGGAGATTAATAGCAATATCCAGGAAACCTCTAGAAACCAAGACTCATCTATCACAATTTTGGGGGGGGGGTATTTCTTCAAGTGCTGTCCATTTGTTATATGCACTACTAATATTTAGACTATCCACAGAAAGAAATATATGATTTATAGAACCCGTTTAACATCAGCTCGGGGGACTCAAGTAAGGTGTGTGTGTGTGTGAAAATGCCCCCTTTATAATACACCTGGTGGCTAGAGGTACTCGGGCTCAAACCCTGTACCCTGGGTATAGGATAAAAAGAGCCTAATGTCCCTAGCCACCACTTGTGAATTTTTTGTTCTGTTCCCCATAAACTCTGTGGTTTCAGAATGTTTATGACAATTTACTGAAGGTTGAATTTATTGATTAATGACAGGCATTTGAATTTCGGACTTCATATTCTTCAGAAAATAAACGGTAGCAAAAAACTTTTATTCTAGCAATTTTCTAAGTGTTTAAGATCAGTATTTGAAAATTGTACCTAATTTGGCGCAAGTTTCAGTCTTCCTATCTTTTGGGAAACAAGCTGCTGATTTGGCATAGTGGTATGTTGTTCTGACTGTAGTGCACAGTCATGTTTTCAAGACTTGACAGTGTGGTAACACAGCATTTTATTCTAGCAACTTTACAAAATTATACGCAATTTTTAAAATGCGTCCCTGGTTTTTGGTCTTTTTGCCCCCCCCCCCAAAAAAAAAAGTAAATTAAAAATGAGTGCAAGAAGCTGTGCAAGATACCTATGCCTTATACTACTGTCATTCTATTTTTATATGTATATTGTGTGTGCGTGCGTAAGTAGACTTTTATGATGGAAATGTTCTGAATTGGGCAGTTTTGTCATTACTGTTTCATGCATTTTGTTTCATTGCCTACTGAAAAAATGTTCAAATAATAAATTTAAAATATGCTCTGTCTAACAAGTATGCTGTATTATACAAGGAATATAATTTACTAAAGTCAGGAAGGTGTATCAAAGAACACATGTATGTTTCTTGTTTTGTGTTCAAGCAAGGGGCCAGTGATTTGAAAACAACCCAAAGGTAATCTCTATCCACCACTGGCATGATGCATTTTATATGGATGTGATGTAGGTTTTAATGCCATTTTAATGAATGTGAGTTTCAAGGGCAGAGAAGTTTTAATGCCAAGTCTATTTTCATTGTGAGACAGTATTGCTTTGTTTGACAGATGTCTATTGGTGTTTGTGCATTGTGCTGTAAAGTGTAAAAATAAAATACAAATCATTGTAGAAGTAAAGCAGTATGCACACATTAGTGTTTATGGTAAATGGGGCAAAATAGCCAGGTAATGGGACATTGGAATGGCTTTAGGGAGACTCTGGTGCCATATTTTGGTTCTGTTCTTCAGTTTGCAGGAATGTTGGTATCCAACAATTCCATTGGAGTGGGCGGGGTTACATAATTATGTATGCAAATTTTATGTTAAACAGTGTACAGATTTGTACCTATTTTTCATGGGCCTTGTCCAGATTTTTGATGTTCCAGGGTTGAGAGGTATGAGCCATACACAACACTCAAGTGACCCATATCAGATCACATATTTCCTTTAAGAGGTATTGGCCATGTGCAGATGGCCTACACCAGCCTTCTCATTTCCCATCTCCATTATGTACCATGATGCATACCCTGAATAAATCCATGTCCAACCCAGTGATGTTGGACATGCTACATGTACTCATCCTGATCTCGAGCACATACATCATGGACATCCACCTTCCACATGCTGGACAGATCCTTGTCCCATACACTTTACATAGTCCTGCCATACTATGCAATCTTGTCTGTCAAAGCTGCACATCGCTCCCCTCTCAGACATGGTGTGATGACCACATTATAACGCATGGTAAATGTATCATTAACCCTGTGGATCAGTAATGTGGCACTGCTGCACCTGGCCCCACAGACCCACCTGTCGGCTACTGCCAGGTAACCATTCATCCTAGATTCATACATGGACCATGGCATATAGCCCACTAGCTGACTTTGACTGTACATGCTATAGTTGATATCCATCCCAGCAAATACCATCTGGCTAGCCAGTGTCCCATGTGTATCACATGTGCAACACAGGTGATACAGGGCAGAATGTTGAATTGCTGTACAGTGCCATGTAGATGTGTATGGCAGTACACATACATGTAGTACCTTATGTGAGCAAGTCTGCAAGGTCGCGGGTCATGTCTGTTAAGGCAGTGTAATCTCTTATATGTGACATATACACAGCACCAAATTTCGACTGCATTAATGTGGACACATCCAGCCATGTGCTGATAGGTAGGAACACCAGTACAGGCAAACAGACGTGCCCACATCAAGACAGCATCCACATGGAGTATGAGCAATGTAATCAGGTGACACACACACATATATGGTGATAATATCCACTCAACATTGAGTGTTACATATGTGTGACACAAACACGTCAGTGTCATGTAGGTTTGCAAATACAACTATTTAAACAATAAATGCGATACACATGTATGTTCAGCTGTAGCTCTGTATGTCTGTGAGTTACTGTGACCTGTCTCCATCATTATGTCTTCCAGGTATGCCGCGTGCAAGGCTACCCCCTTTTAACTCAGAAAATCCAAAAAGATGGAAGAGGAAGTGTACCAGCTCCAAAAACTTTAATTCAGCAACACAACAAGTAATCCACATAAACGCTTTTAAAAAACCAGATGCGTTTTCGTCCACAACAAAAGAAAGACTTCATCAGATAAATTGATTCAACTTAATTGATAATTATATAGTACAATTAAATTTGATTCAACCAATAACACTGTTTGCATCCTGCATCATCCAGTTAAAAACTGTAGCTCATGTATATTAAACAAAACTTCATTCAAAATTCATCACAACGTATTGACCCATCTTAAGAACAATTATCTCCCTCTAAAAACTTTAAAATCACCACATACTTTGTATGTATATCGTAGTTAGTGAACTTTTCTACTAAAATTATTTAAATAAATAACATAAAAGTTAAGTAAAAAGACTTATTTGAAGTACATAGTATTCATTGTGCTTTCATTGTGTTTTACTTTTGTGCAACTAGCACCATCTACTGTTTAAATAATGAAAGTGCTAAATTTAATCTATATTTTAGCTGCTCTTAGTTTTAAAACGGGACAAAGATATGTGTTCATTTCATGTGTTCAGGAACCTTGACGATTGGATGGGAGAAAGGAAATTCACCCCAGGGATCACGTCAGTCGCCCTGCTAGACAGAGGTCCAGAAAAGTAAATAATGTGGGAAGAAATAGCCAGGGAATTGTTATGGCTAGGCTTGTATAGGCCTTAGGGCTCATAGCCTAGTACCAACCTATGAACCTATGAACCCAGGTGTCCTGGTGGCTTCTAACAAAATTTGCCACCATAACTCTTTGTACTCAAGCCATTCCTCCCATAAACCTCCTCTCATTTCCTTTTTAACCTGTTCAAGCACAAAGAACAAGAATTTAGAACCATTGCATGCTTTAGTGTGCTTGTACAGGGCATTAGTTTCCTTAAATTTAGATATTTCGTATGTGTGTTCATAAATTCTTTTCTTCAGCACCCTCTCAGTCTTACCAATATAAAATGAACTACATTTTACACATGTAGCCATGTATACCACCCCCTTTGTTTCACAGTTGTAATAACCTGTACTGTTAATAATGATGTCCCTGCCATTCAAGTAGATCTCTCCTTTGTTAGAAATATATTCACACTGCTTACAATGTCCACATTTAAAAGTTCCATTTTTAACTTTACTTAGTACTGTCATGCTTTTGAAATTGTCGCAATTGTTTATTTTATTGTTCTCCAGTATCTTCTTGATACTCCATGCATTCCTATAAACTATTCTAGGGATACAGTCATTAATGTTCTTAATGTCTGAAAAGGATACAAATTTATCCCATTCAGTCTGAAATACATTTTTAACCTTAGAGTTAAACATATTATATTCCAAAATCAAAGCAGACTCATAGTGTGCTTCTGCATTTTGTGTTTTGTTATTTTTATGTTTAGTATTGTTTCCAATATCTTCAGTACTGCCTTTGAAATCCATCAAACAGCCTTTTATAGGTTTGAATTTAGTTGTTCTACATTGTTCAACCTCTACTCTAATATTTTTAACAAACTCGGGTGGGTAACCCCTTGCACAAAACATCCCTTCAAGCGTGTTGCATTCAATTTGAAAATCTTCATCCTTGCTTGTCATACGACACCCCCCTCACAAACTGCCCCTTCACTATATTCTTTTTGCAGTGTGGGGGGTGTGCACTAGTATAATGCAAGAAGGAATTGCAAAATGTACTTTTTCTGTATACCTTAGTTTCAAAATCGTTTTTATTCAAATTTTTGTAAACTTCTATATCTAAATATTGCAACCTATCAGTAGAAGCAGTGTATGTAAATTTCAAGAAATTTGTAGTACTCTGAATGTAATCAAAAAATTCAGATAATTTGTCCTTACCACCTATCCAGAAGATAACAATATCATCCAAATAACGGCGATATAGTAACCAGTACTGGTTATATATTGAGTTCAAAACATGCGAAATCTCCCAACTAGCTAGCACAATGTTAGCATAAGTAGGTGCGCATGCTGCGCCCATTGATACTCCCTGTACTTGTTGGTAATATTCCCCATTAAAGAGAATAAAATTGTACTTAAGTACCGTGTCAGCAAATTCAACAATTGCTATTTTCTCCGAATGTGTAAGAATTTTGTCAGCAAATATCATATCTTCAAACATTCGTAATCCTTCATCATGGGGTATACAAGTAAAAAGATCAATTACATCTATTGTGACAAAAATAAGATCTTCGGACATAAGGCCAGGGGTGATACATCTCAGTAAATCCCATGAATCTTTAAGTATATATTTGTTATCATTGCATATATGCTTCGTCTTTATATCAATGTATTTAGCCATGGGAAGCGTTTTTGGACCATCTGCTGCTACTATTGGTCTTAATGGGGGGTCACATACATTCTTGTGCACTTTCGGTATTCTGAAAATTATAGGAATTTTCGGTTTAGGTACAGATAAAAATTTGTGCATTTTATTGTCAATAGTGCCCTCCATCATCATATTGTTCAGTATAGTATCTATCTTATAATAGGCTAAATTCACCTCGTTCAGTGATACACACTTATATTTCGTTTCCTCTCTGAGGATGCTGTTCATTTTCCCTTCATAAATTATGTTATCCATAATAACTACCCCCCCCCCCTTATCTGGTTTCATAATTCTGATACCAGTATTCCACCTCAACTCGTTCAAAATCTCGTATTCCTGTTTAGAAAGGTTACATTCCTTAATTTTCTGATCAAATTCCTTTCTGATTTCTTTTTCAAGGACCATATCCAGGTTCCTAATTTGTGGATGGAAAGGGGGGTTAAAAATACTATGTCTGGTAAAGGTAGGATGCTGAAGATCAGAATCAGGGAGCATGGGTGGCAAAATGGCTTTCTAATTCACTTTCCTAAGAAACAACTTCATATCAATAATTGTTTGTACTAAATCCCCTTTTGTATAGGGAATGAATTTAAATCCTTTACTGAGAAACTCGAAATGCACTTTGTTAATAGAAATATCACTAAAATTGTATATAGAAAAATTCCTAAATGTATATGTAGTACCAGTTTGTAAAACACTATATCCTAAATCATAATCAGTACAGTGGGAATTAGTAGGGGTGGGGGTGGGGGTGGGATGTCATAATGTTAATACCTCCCTCTCCCCCTTCTCCCCCCCCCCCTTTTTTGAAAATTTTGAAACCTCTGTTTGTTCCTATTAATGTATTGGTCTACCTTCACTAAGGGTGGAAAATCAGTATTGTAATCTCCCCTGTATTGTTCCTCATTCCGTAAACCTTGTCTATTGTACCCAGTTTCATTTTTAAAATCTACTCTATCATTGTGTTCCCATTTTTTAGAAGGAGGCTCTGGGTAACATATATGTTTCTGGTATTCATCAATATCTCTTTTTAATTTATTAATTTTCCTTTGCTCCAATGATGTACATTTAGAATCTACTTCATGTCTAATGTCATAGTACCTATCCCTTTCGTGCTTGACCTCAAATAATAAATCTTTTTTAATAAAACCATCTAGAACTTCAATTTCATGTTGTAAATCCTCTTGAATCCTATTGTTTTCTTTAATAATAAGCCTAAGAATCTCTAATCCACAGTTGTTGAACACATCAATAAGTTCCTTATGGTAATTAGAACCAGGTTCTACATTATTTGGGTATTTCCATACCCTTAACCCTTTTGGAACCACTTTCTTCTTAATACACTCCATCAAATAACAATTCTCAATAGCCAGCGTTTTAAACTTGTACATTAATCTCGATAAACTATCTATTTTTAAAACATAAGAATCACCATCGGGTGATGTGTCATCCACTTTAAAGTCATAATTTAGGTTTAAAGGAGCTTTTAACCAGTCCTGTATATTTTCTCTACACAGAGAAGTAGAAACAGTACCTGCAACACCCTTGTCTAGGGTGTTAGCAATAGGAACTCGACTGTTCGTCACACCACCAACATGATTACTCTTATTTTGTCCCGTAGAAGGAAGTAATAAAAAAGGTGTGTTGGCAGGATCGAAAATGCTACCATTCGGTTCTGCATCATCAAGCAACGTGGGACTAGATCCACAATTATGCCTTTTTCTTTTGTGCTTGGAAGCCGTAAACCCTTCGGTTCCCGCAGAATTGGCTTCCGTATCTGCGTGCCTCCTGCCAATCAGATTAGAACACAGTGGTGTGAGCAGTTCAATAAGTTCCGTAAGCTGACCGATCAGCTTACGGGATTGTCCTACTTCTTCACGATTCATAGCTGGCGAACTACTTTCCATCTTGAGGGCACCGAAAACCTCATAAAACCAAAAACAGCACCCAATGCAACAATAGTAACTCAGAAAATCCAAAAAGATGGAAGAGGAAGCGTACCAGCTACAAAAACTTTAATTCAGCAACACAACAAGTAATCCACATAAACGCTTTATAAAACCAGATGCGTTTTCGTCCACAACAAAAGAAAGACTTCATCAGATAAATTGATTCAACTTAATTGATAATTATATAGTGCAATTAAATTTGATTCAACCAATAACACTGTTTGCATCCTGCATCATCCAGTTAAAAACTGTAGCTCATGTATATTAAACAAAACTTCATTCAAAATTCATCACAACGTATTGACCCATCTTAAGAACAATTATCTCCCTCTAAAAACTTTAAAATCTCCACATACTTTGTATGTATATCGTAGTTAGTGAACTTTTCTACTCAAATTATTTAAATAAATAACATAAAAGTTAAGTAAAAAGACTTATTTGAAGTACATAGTATTCATTGTGCTTTCATTGTGTTTTACTTTTGTGCAACTAGCACCATCTACTGTTTAAATAATGAAAGTGCTAAATTTAATCTATATTTTAGCTGCTCTTAGTTTTAAAACAGGGGACAAAGATATGTGTTAATTTAACCCAGGTGTCCTGGTGGCTTCTAACAAAATTTGTCACCATAACTCTTTGTACTCAAGCCATTCCTCCCATAAACCTCCTCTCATTTCCTTTTTAACCTGTTCAAGCACAAAGAACAAGAATTTAGAACCATTGCATGCTTTAGTGTGCTTGTACAGGGCATTAGTTTCCTTAAATTTAGATATTTCGTATGTGTATTCATAAATCCTTTTCTTCAGCACCCTCTCCATCTTACCAATATAAAATGAACTACATTTTACACATGTAGCCATGTATACCACCCTCTTTGTTTCACAGTTGTAATAACCTGTACTGTTAATAATGATGTCCCTGCCATTCAAGTAGATCTCTCCTTTGTTAGAAATATATTCACACTGCTTACAATGTCCACATTTAAAAGTTCCATTTTTAACTTTACTTAGTACTGTCATGCTTTTGAAATTGTCGCAATTGTTTATTTTATTGTTCTCCAGTATCTTCTTGATACTCCATGCATTCCTATAAACTATTCTAGGGATACAGTCATTAATGTTCTTAATGTCTGAAAAGGATACAAATTTATCCCATTCAGTCTGAAATACCTTTTTAACCTTAGAGTTAAACATATTATATTCCAAAATCAAAGCAGACTCATAGTGTGCTTCTGCATTTTGTGTTTTGTTATTTTTATGTTTAGTATTGTTTCCAATATCTTCAGTACTGCCTTTGAAATCCATCAAACAGCCTTTTATAGGTTTGAATTTAGTTGTTTTACATTGTTCAACCTCTACTCTAATATTTTTAACAAACTCAGGTGGGTAACCCCTTGCACAAAACATCCCTTCAAGCGTGTTGCATTCAATTTGAAAATCTTCATCCTTGCTTGTCATACGTGGCACTGCTCCACCTGGCCCCACAGACCCACCTGCCGGCTACTGCCAGGTAACCATTCATCCTAGATTCATACATGGACCATGGCATATAGCCCACTAGTTGACTTTGACTGTACATGCTATAGTTGATATCCATCCCAGCAAATACCATCTGGCTAGCCAGTGTCCCATGTGTATCACATGTGCAACAGAGGTGATGCAGGGCAGAATGTTGAATTGCTGTACAGTGCCATGTAGATGTGTATGGCAGTACACATACATGTAGTACCTTATGTGAGCAAGTCTGCAAGGTCACAGGTCATGTCTGTTAAGGCAGTGTAATCTCTTATATGTGACATATACACAACATGAAATTTCGACTGCATTAATGTGGACACATCCAGCCATGTGCTGATAGGTAGGAACACCAGTACAGGCAAACAGACGTGCCCACATCAAGACAGCATCCACATGGAGTATGAGCAATGTAATCAGGTGACACACACACATATATGGTGATAATATCCACTCAACATTGAGTGTCACTGTGTGACACAAACACATCAGTGTCATGTAGGTTTGCAAATACAACTATTTAAACAATAAATGTGATACACATGTATGTTCAGCTGTAGCTCTGTATGTCTCTGTGAGTTACTGTGACCTGTCTCCATCATTATGTCTTCCAGGTATGCCACGTGCAAGGCTACCCCCTTTTACCCGCTTGGAGGATGAGGCCCTTATCCCATACCTACTCGACAATCACAATATCCTGTTCGGCCAGGATGCACAGCAGCAGGATGCCCTGTGGATGGAACTTCGCAGGAGGGTTAATGATGTTGGTGGCCACAACGACACATACCAGCAGGTGCACAGACACTGTACAGACCTCATTAGATGGGCAAAACAGCGTACAAATGCAATCACCAGGGAACAAGGTGCAACAGGTGGTGGACCACCAACCCAGCCCCCACTCACATGTACCGAGGAGCTACTGGCCAACCTGGGGACACCTGCAGAACCACATCCACAAGCCTTAGCTGATATTGTGGAGGTGGGTGCCTCAACCACTGAGCCTGGAGTTGACTGGTAAGTCAGTACTGCACCTATAACAATTATATTCCATATAGTTGCATGTGTCATTGTACAATATGTAATGCAACATCATATGCAAGGCATGTATACACACATGCAGCATACTGTAGTATGCTACTCTGTGTATGCACACATGTGCATACACCATAGTATAGTCTAATGTACTGGTGTATGTGTTATGCACATTGCACCCTGTAGCCATTATACAGGCATGGATTATGCTCATACTGCTGTGTTACTCCTATTTAGGTACCTCTGTAGTTCCGCTGTGACAGCAGCCCATTGCAAGTGAGAGTGTTATTATTTATCAGGAATCATAATGCACAAATCTATCTGCCATGTGGCCATTTACAACATGTACACATAATGTATGGTCCTGTCACAATATACAGGTCAGACCTGCAATGCATCACAATGACTACCCATGTGCAACACTTGCAAACTATGTGAATCATCTCACCGACATGAATCCTCACAAACTGTCATTGCCAGATGTGTGGACAGCTCTGCATGCAATGGTGGAGGTGCTGTTCACTTTAGGGACGTACTACAGGTCAGATCTACACTTGTAGTGAATACAAATAGTACTACACAGTGGGCTGGAGTATGGCCAGCACACAAGATTCACTGGTATGGATCATAGCCCTTCTATGAATGTCACACAATGTGATGTGCTATCTTGACATGTCCATGACATCTAGTGGCTTGGCTGCAACACTGCCTACCTAACCTGAAAACATATCACACATACTACCCTTTATCTGCATAACTCTATTGTCAGTGGAGCATATATGTCATATGGGACAACACAGAAAGTGAAATAGATGCCCGTCACAATAATCTGGACAAAACATGTACACACATGGCCATGGAGGATGGCCAGAGACATGAAGCAACACACAGTAGACATGTTGTGCTTGTGTGTACACCCTGTTGTACAATGGCTACACATGGTTCAACTATGGCCTTTGTATAATGGTCATATTGTAGATGTGGAACACTAGACATCCTACAGGCCTGTGCACATCTTGTGTAGGTGTAACATCAATACACCACATAAGATGTATTAAACATATTGAGGGTGTCGTGACATGACAGCAGTCACTTGTACAGTATCCACATCAGCCCACAGATACAGTACATTCCCCTTGCTGGTGTTGGACATCGATGTCATACTTGCTCCTCGTGTGTGTCTGTGGTACACAGATGTCATGTGGGACATGGTGTACTGACGTGTTTGCCATGTCTGGCCATAGTTGCCAGTCAGCAGCAATATGGTTGCAAATGTGCAGGGGTGTCATCTGTATACCCATCAGTGACCTGTGTCACAACTTCCACATCATGGTTTAGTGTGTATACAACTCAGTGACATGAGTCCCATTCCACAGTATATATATATTGTATCTGAACACAGTCATGGCTATGAACCCTGTCTGTAACTCACACTGTATAGCACTAGAGATGCCTCATGATTCCCTGCAATGGCCATGCACATCAGCTAAATGTGCAGTATATCTGTAGGGCAGACAGACAACACTGCATTGGTACACCATTGCCCCACTACATATTTGACAGGACACCATTGTGTTAAAAATGTATGCATGTCATTGCACATGTCAGCAGATCACATGTCATACTACATGTGATTGTCAAGGTCATATGCCACACATCAGGGAGGTGTACTGTTAACCTGTGCTGGTCCACATGGTGTAACACAGGGATGTATGCTAGCTACTACTGTGATTGTGTAATTTGCATGCCATCTGCTATGACACATGCATGCTGTTGTGCGCAAGCCAGGGATGTATGATAACTACCACTATTATTGTCTGCGCTGCATGCTGTCTGCCGTATCACATGCATATTGCATACCTTCTGTCATATCACATGTGTGTGTATCTATTGTATAGATTGTAATGTACAGTTCTTGTCTGCCCTCACAGGTGATGTAGGTGCATTGCCCTCCTGCGGTACATCTGATGTTAGTGTCCCCACAGACTCTAGCAATGATGACGAACGTATGACTAGGTCACAGGCAGAGTTGTCAGGGGCTGAAATTGTGTCATTGGTTGCCATTCCATCTATATCCCCTTCATCCCCGCACACAGATCTCATACCTGCACATACCCCATCACCAGTGGCCATAGAGGAAGGACAGTTGGCGAGTGGTAGCTTGGAACAGGAAAGTGTGGGGGGCTATGGAACATGTGCCTGCACACCATGGTGTCAGCCAAACAACTGGTGGTGCCCCACACAGGCACGTGGCCAGTGCTGTTCATAGGAGGACCTCTGGCCAACATGCTCCTGCATGACAGAGCACAGCAGCTGGTGTCACCAGACACATGTTTCAGGCTGTAATGGAGGCATAGGCACATGATGAATGGTGCAGCAGAAAAGATCAGAGGCTACAGAGGGCTGCTGTCCGTTCTTTAAACAACAACATCCAGGCAATGGTAAATGCTCAACAGCAGATTGCTGAAGCTTTGGATAGACGGTTGGGTGACATGGTTGGAGTCCTCGACTGTGGCATGACAATCGAGTGTGAGCTGTCTGTGTTGGAACATCTGGTAGGAGTGAGGCATCGGGCACATGGACATAGGCCTGATACATCACCTGTGTCAAGTCTACGTGTACGAGCTACCTCACATGTCCGCTCACATAGTGGTGGTAGCAGCAGCAGTGCATCTGGTGCTGTGCTGTCCACACCATGACACAGCAGGCCACGTGCATGTGGCCCAGGATGGTCCCAACAGGGACACGGTTTCAGTGGACAAGTGACATTAGACAGTACCTAATCTGCACCTCTGCCTGGTAGTGCCCATGCAACCCCTGGCAGGCACAGGTCACTTGTCCGTGGCTGGATACCGTGAACTGTAAAACCCCACCTGTACAGTCTGCAGCTGTCCATAATATCCCTGTGTAGGCCAGACACATGGCAGAACTGTGTGCATACATACATGCACACACTGGAAACATATGTAGGGCACCGCAACACACACACATGCATAACATCCACACACGCCCAATTAGATCAAAGGCCCAAACCCACACACATGATGTCATCCAATGGTGCAGCCTAGGCCTCTGGCAAACATTAACACCCTGTGCATATGATGATGCCTGTGCCGCATCCCTGACATCCACACCTTTGGTGCAGGGACATGCTCATATGGTCTGATGCACAGGGTGAACAGACTAGGAAGATAAGTGTAGTTTAAAATTGTTGAGGACTGTTGACAGGCAGCAGATATACCATGTAGTACAGGCATACAATACTGTTAACAGTATGTGTCTTGTGTAACAACAGTGACTGCATGTTGGTCATGATGTTCTGCTGTCCTCCTTCAGGTCTAATTGCACATGCCAGTGGATGTCAGTGTTTGCAGTTAGTGTCCCATATGTCAATATGGACTACTCACAGGTATGTATGAATATACCAGCATGCACCGTGTAGCTGCCACATACCAGTGAGAATGTCCTACATTACAAACACGTCTACCGTTCCAAGAGCATGATAGCTGTGTATTAAGGTACTGTGGCCACAGACGTGACATCCATAAAGGGTGACATCACAGGTACAGTCACATGGAGTGGTGAGGTAAGAGAGTGGTCTAGCTGATTACAAGGGTAGAGGCCAGTGGGAAGTATGATGGCTCATTGAGAATCAGTAATACACATTCCCATGACAGGATACCAACACACAACTGCACCCACACACTCAGGTATTAACACACATGTATTCAGTGACACAGTAACACTCCCACACACTCACGGATTAACCGACACAGTAATACACACTCGCACACAGTTGCTACTGGTGAGGTGAGGACCCCTGCCTATGTGCAAATCATTACGGTACTGTGCACCTACATGACGCGCCACAGAGAATACACATGTACAGGTAGTCAGTACGGCCTAAGATTGGGGACATCAACACGGATAGTAGAATGCATTGCCTGGATGGTGGGAGGGGTCTTATCAGTTCAGTATGGTAACATAGATCCTCACCCCAGGGACCAGTCAGCCCTACATACACACACTGTGGCATTCAGTAATTAATACACCTATGTCATGCACATACAGATATCTCACATGTGTGAGATACATGCCCCTGCCTATGTCCTGCTTTCTACATTGCAGTCCGTACAGATGTGTACACTAGTGTACAGGAGAGTGAGATGGACACACACGCAACCACACATGCCAGTACTGTGAATCTCAGACCTGCCTAGCGCATGTTATGTATGTCAGATGTACAGCAGTATTGCACGTGTTACAAACTGGACTGACACTTTCTGTGGCAACAGTGCTGATATATGCACTGGGACATCATAACTATTAACAGGTGTCAAGTGATTTACCTTCGCTGTCACCCTGACCACTATCTAAGTTGTGTTATGTCCTTCACTTAAAGAAACCATTGCTTACCGGTTACATAGGGTATTGTAGGACCACTTGTGACACACCTGTGAGCTGTCCACAGCAAAATTCCATCTGCAAAGATGTCCCACCACTTAATTATTTCCACACATCTGTCCATACCTGAGGTACATCTTTCTGTACATTCAGCATATCACCATATACAGTTGGCAATGTTGAGGCTGCTTTGCAACTGCATGATGTACTAGGATGCACATCACCTGCATACATCAGCAACTGCACACGCATGTTATCTGAATGCACAACACTACATGTACAGGTGTGTAGGTCCTACAATCATGACATTTGGGCATGTTTGTAGGCATTGCAATTGGTGGATATGTGTAATGACATACATGACACATGGACTGTTGTATGATATGATGGGTGACCAGTACAGAGGGGATGTTACCTCTGTCAACACTGATGTCACACCTTATGTACTGTTAGCATTCAGCAGCCATGGGCCTACATTCCATGTGCATGTGTGTAATGGTTGTAGCCACCTGTTTGCACAAAGGACAACAACAGCTATGCTACTTACAGGTATGTTGTGTGTGTGTGTGTGTGTGTGTGTGTGTGTGTGTGTGTGTGTGTGTGTGTGTGTGTGCATGTGTGTGCATGGCATGTACATACCAAGGGCAGGTACATGTATGTCATATCCATACATGAGGGTGTGTACTGGTGTACAGCAACAGTCATCTGCTAATGGAGGAAAGTACCGAGGGCCCCTGGTATGTGTACAGCTGACCTGGTCACAGACAGTGGTATCACTGCATTGCATAACACATGATGCAACTGTGTCAGTGCATGTGTACTCTCTACAGTTGATGTAGAGCTTAGTACAGTACACAGGTCAAGTGTCACATAGTGGTGTACTCGTCTATGTCATACAACATGTATGGATGTGTGTTGGTAGTCCGAGGGCATGGTGGTGTCTGAGGTTTACATCCTAGAATGCAGAATGTGACACTGTGTCCTGCACATGACTCATCTGTGATGTCTTTCATGGGGGGACCGGTCAGTACATGAGTGGCCTTTATGTATTAGGGTACACCACCTGGAGCAGTCTGTACCTGTGTTATGGCCCACATGTCTGGTTCTGAGGTATATGGTGGTAGTGCTATGTTCTGAGGTATATGGTTGTAGTGCTATTGTGCACTAACAGAGCCATCAGCCAGGTGTCCCTCACTGCACAGATGTCAGTACTCCCCATTGTTGGATCTACAGTGACCAGCTGTGAATATGGATGCTACACATCTAGCACTGGTTAGCATAAGAAAACAATGCAGTTGTCCTGTAGGTGTATGGGAGTTAACCTGTGTTTAGGGCATTTGCCTTGGAATGGCACTGTGTGGGCGGATGCGACTTGGTAATATCCCCACTCCCTTGAATCATGGATGCATGTGATATGTGACAAAGGCCTGTCTCCTGTCAGCCATGTCATCCCAAAATGACAGCAGATGTTGTGTAAAAGACCGGTGTCAAATATATGTAGAGCAGCGTTCCTGCTAACAATGACAACTACTAACACCAGAGCCCATTACAATGTGTTCTTTACGTCTACCTGTAATAGCATGGCCACTGTGGCCTTCCGTGTTTAGCATCAGAGTGCATCCCAGTCAGCCCTGTGCTGCTAGGAGTATGAGCATGCCCAGTATATCCTTGTGTAGATGGACACATAGTGCATTCCAAACAGCCCTGTGCTACTAAGTGTGTGAGCATGCCCAGTGAAACCTTGTGTTGGTTATGTGCCTCTGTGTATGGGCATGGCCATTGTAACCCTGTATAGTGGTAGTAGTCATCCATTCCACAGATGGGCATACTCCAAGTCAGGATGGACTCCTACTTTAAACACACAGGTTCACAGGTATGTACATCTTAACTGCCAGCATCCCTGTTGATGTCTGCATTCCCAGAAGGTCATAATGACAGCCTTGACATGTGTAGTCTGTGTGGCGCAATTCGTAAGTATGTAGTATTGTAATAGTAATCTGTACATAGACAGGTGTTCCGTTCCCACCACTGGCGTGTGTGTGTGTGTATGTCTGTCCCCATTTGCCAGTGGACTGTAAATCGCTTTTAGACTGCCCACATTTCTTATACCCACCATTAGCAAGGCTGATGATGTCACCCATCTACAAATACACCTCTGGGAGTGCTGTGTCCCAGTAATCTTGGTAGCACGTTCTGTAATTGCGTAATGCTGTAGTATACTAAAGTAGTTAGGTCGGTGTTCTAGCCCACACTTGCTGTGTGTGTGTGTGTGTGTGTGTGTGTGTGTGTGTGTGTGTGTGTGTGTGTGTGTGTGTGTGTGTGTGTGCCTGAGGACTGAGTAATGCTTTTATACTGCTCACACGCCATACATTTCTTATACCCACCGTTAGCAAGTCCAATGATGTCACCCATCTACAAATACACCTCTGGGAGTTCTGTGTCCAAGTAATCTTGGTAGCACGTTCTGTAACTGCGTAATGCTGTAGTGTAATAAAGTAGTTAGGTCAGTATCCTAGTCCCACACGTGTGTGTGTGTGTGTGTGTGTGTATGTGTGTGAGTGAGTGTGTGTGTGTGTGTGTGTGTGTGTGTGTGTGTCTATTTGCCTGAGGACTGAGTAATGCTTTTATACTGCTCACACTCCGTACATTTCTTATACCCACCGTTAGCAAGGCTGATGATGTCACCCATCTACAAACACACCTCTGGGAGTGCTGTGTCCCAGTAATCTCGGTAGTGTGTTCTGTAACTGCGTAATGCTGTAGAGTAATAAAGTAGTTAGGTCGGTGTTCTAGTCTCACACTTGCCGTGTGTGTGTGTGTGTGTGTGTGTGTGTGTGTGTGTGTGTGTGTGTGTGTGTTCCCATTTGCCTGAGGACTGAGTAATGCATTTATACTGCTCACACTCCATACATTCCTTATACCCACCGTTAGCAAGGCTGATGATGTCACCCATCTACAAATGCACCTCTGGGAGTGCTGTGTCCCAGTAATCTCGGTAGCATGTTCTGTAACTGCGTAATGCTGTAGTGTAGTAAAGTAGTTAGGTTGGTGTTCTAATCCCAGACATGCCAAGTGTGTGTGTGTGTGTGTGTGTGTGTGTGTGTGTGTGTGTGTGTGTGTGTGTGTGTGTGTGTGTGTGTGTGTGTGTGTGTGTGTGTGTCTTCCTGTGTGAGACAAGTACAGTGCTTTGTAATATTTGTCGTAGCGCGTACCCTAAACATGTGTTGCTGCAGTGTGATATGGTAGGGGTTTGTATACAGGACATGGCAAGTGTGTGTTTGTCTGTAAGAGCCTGTGTAGAGATGGCCGTGATTGTCTTACCATTGGACATGTTTGGGAGCGGGTTTTGTAGTTTTCCTGTATAGTATCCTTCTTATGACACATTGGCCACCTCACGAACAGTACAGCTGTCAGGCAGCCACGGCACTGTGTTTGCAAGCCATACCCATACATCTGGCAAAAGGGCTGGTGAACTAAGTATGCAGTCCTACTAGTACCCAGTATATGTCCCGCACCCATGTGCCATGCACATACAACTTTGCCTAGAATATCCCACTATGTTGCTAGTAACATGCACATTGAGGACAGATAGTAGGCATGGTGTGACTGCAGTGGCCTGCAGAGGACATGGCACCCTGTACAGCGGTACAATAGGCACATATTTGCAGACATTGTGCCTTCACTATGTTCTACACTGAATGCCTGCAACATATGTGGTGCACTCAAATGTGATCCACTAAGGCCAGACAATGCTGTATACATGTGCCCTGTATGGACCCATGCCACTGACACCATGGAATATCTGTATCATACTATCCATGCAGGTGCAGGGCCGACCTGCTCACTATAAGCAGGTTTTGCCACACCAGGCCATATTGGTATATCGGGGTATAACAGGCTGTGTACACTACATGTGTCTGCCAAACCAGGTACACCTGTACATGTCACTGTACAGTATTGTGGGACATGCACGTCCCAAGCAATGACCATGTGAAGGACTATCAAACACAGACATGGCATGCATTGCAAAGCTATGGCCCTACACATTGGTAACCAGGATGTCAGGCCAGATAATGCAGTAACCATCTGTGTGGGACATTGCAGACACTACACCCCTGCACTGCACACCATTGTCGGGTGACACAATGGCAAGGATTACCCCTCACCCAGTCTTGTACAGCCATCTTGCACAGCCTAACACTACACACCCATGGAGCAATGCATACCTGCATGCCAGTTCTGGCACCCTGTGTTTGCATGTGGGTTGTGATGCTCCCAACAACAGTCACTCCCAGTATAAACCTCGTTGGCATACCAGTGGCCTGCAGAGGACATGGCACCCTGTACAGCGGTAAAATAGGGACATATATGCGGACTGTTTGGTCTAACATTGCTACATACTCAAGTGTGCTAGTTTGCACTGCATTTGAATTGTTTTGACTGCTGTTTTAGCTACTTTTCTGTATGCATATATATATATATATATATATATATATATATATATATATATATATATATATATATATTTAAAATTCCTTTCCTGTAACTAGTGTAATCCAGATTCAGATTTGCTTTATCGAGGACTGTATGTAAGCTTCTGAGCCCCCCCCCAAGCTTTCTGTGTTGGAGGGGAAGCCTTCTAGCTTATCAGTGGGAGTGGTAAGCACTAGGTAACCTATCTACCACATAAGGAGTGGTTCTGGCCCAGACATTGTAGTTAATGGCCGTTTGGGCAGTTTTTCCATCTCCCTCAACTTTCTGATTAAAAAGCCCCATTTGCACTTGTTTTCCCCCTTTCCTGTAACTAGTTTAGTCCAGATACAGATTCTTACTTTTAGCACTTGAATTTGCTTATTTGTGATCAGCACTTGTTCAGAACTTGTAAGCACTAAATAACCTATTAATTACTACAGCACTCAACCTTCCTCGTTACCTAGAGGACAACAGTTTTGGTACTTACTTTCCTCACTTGCTTAGAGAAAAACAGCTCTTGTACTCACTTTTCTCACTTATCTAGAGGAAAATATTTTTTTATTCAGGCATGTCCAAGGGTCAGCTCCCAGTGTTCTCTCCTGTCTATCTGATGAATATGGGCATCTTGGGGCAATGTAGAAATTGCCTCATGTACACAGACAACCCTCTCCTCCTACCACCCAACACTACAACCTGTGAGAGATGCACTTATCTAGCCAAACTGGAGGTAAAGCTCTCTCCAATCAAGACTGAACTTGACAGGCAAGAGGAGATGGTAAACACTTGCACCACACCACACTCATCACATAGTCTCACTAAATCTACACCACTAGAATCAACACATAGAAACACAAAAACATTCACGGAGGCTCTCAATAATAATCTGCTCAAGCAACAGAGACCTCCAAAGCAGAAATGCAAGCAACCTCCACCCCCCAACACAGCCCAAATGACACATAGCCCGCAGAGGCATTGTGCCACTCAACCACAGCCAATAAGGCAAAACAACATACCCAACACACTAGTCATAGGCGACTCTATAGTCAGGTACACTGATGTCCCACTCACCAGGCTAAACAAGGAGAAGGTTACTGTCAGCTGCCTGTCGGGTGCCAGGATCCGCGACATAACCCACACACTCAGGTCACTCCACAACAAGTACAAATATGACTCTGTCATTGTCCATGTTGGTGTGAATGACCTGAGATGTACCTCCCTGGACTACATGAAAAGAGACATGGAAGAGCTCTCCGATCTTGTAGGCCAGGCAGGTATGACCCTAACCCTGAGTAGCATTCTGCCATCACCCAGAATGATGACGCAGTACAAGGACAAAATGATTGACTTCAACAATTGGCTAAGCTTCTGGTGCCATTCTAAAGGGATCCAGTATCTGTCTGCCTGGGATGACATGGTCGACAGACCACGATGCTTTGTCAGAGATGGCCTGCACCTGTCACCTCTGGGATTCCAGATACTGGCTAAGGTTCTTGCTGCCCCTATAGTGCCTTTTTTAGGCAAGGTTCAAATGACCTTGCCTAAAAAAGATGACTGCAAACTGGGAGCCATTATTGAATCCCCAAATGATGTGGATACTCTACAAAAGGGCCTTACAGAAACAGATGCTTGGTGCCAGAGCCATGGGCTCAAGCTCAATGCCAAGAAATGTATTGTTATCCCCTTTGGGAAAAAACATGTATCCATGAATTACCATATAGGTGGCAGTACACTAAACACAGAAAGTGTGATAAGAGACTTAGGGACACAGGTGGACAGTGGTCTCACCTTCGATAACCACATCGCCACAACAGTCATGAAATCCTTCTATGTGGCACACCTCATCACGAAGGGCTTTTCATCCAGAAAAAGGAGGTCATTGTCCCACTGTACTCATCCCTCATTAGACCCATTATAGAATACAACGCCCCATTTGGTATGTACCTCTCAAGACATCTGCAACAACTGGAAAGGCCTCAGAAATACCTCACTAAAAGAATCACAGGCCTAAAGCAGATGCCCACGCTGACCGCCTTAAAACTCCAGCTATACTCTGTCGCATATCATCTACTCAGAGGCGATCTCTGCTTAACATACAAGGCCATGTCAAACCCAGAGCTGTTGGACATGCTACACTTAAAGAAATCCCAATCCCTCAGAGCTACACGCTCCAGGGATCTAAATCTTGTCATCACAATAAACAAAACATGCTGGAGGGATAGGTTCCTGACCCAGAGACTCCCCAGACTCTGGAATAGATTGCCCATACATGTCAAGCAGAGTGCCTCTTTGGTCCTCTTCAAAAGGAAGCTTGACGATTGGATGGGAGAAAGGAAATTCACCCCAGGGATCATGTCAGTCGCCCTGCTAGACAGGGGTCCAGGAAAGTAATTAATGTGGGAAGAAATAGCCAGGGAATTGTTATGGCTAGGCTTGTATAGGCCCTAGGGCTGATAGCCTAGTACCAACCTATGAACCTATGACAAATTCACCACCATAACAGGAACAGGCAAGCAAAAACTGAGGGTGATGCTACTCAATGCTAGAAGTCTAAATCTCAAAATGCACTCACTTGAGGCACTCCTTAAAATGGAGAACATCGATATCTGTGCAGTGACTGCGACCTGGTTCAAAGCTCCAGAGAGCACCCCTGCACTACCAGGCTATAACTCATACTGCACTTTTTGGCCATGTAACCTAGACCGGAACACCAAAGGCGGAGATGTGTTCATATTCATTAAAGATATGCACACCTCCAGGCTAGTTGCTCAGCATAATGCAGCCGAGGTTATCCAAGTGCAACTAACTCTGGGCAAAACTGCAATCCAAACTGTAGCTTGCTACAGATCCCCCACCATGTCCAAGGATTCCCACTCCTCTTTTCTTGATGTACTGGAAAATATTAGAGTTCAACTAAACACCCTAATAATGGGCGATTTCAACTACCCCACCATTAACTGGGAAAACTACTCATGTACCAACTCCTTCGCTCAACGCTTTCTGGAATTCATAAACTCCAATGCCCTGGATCAACTTATCCGCACCCCCACCAGGGGCAACAATATCCTGGATCTAGTCATTACCAATATGAGTGACCGGTGTTCCACACCTGAAGTCAACGCCTCATTGGTCCGCTCCGACCATAAGCTAATTACCCTAGATATCCACATCCTGCCTCCACTCCCCATTAAGGAAACCATGGTAAAAAATTTCTCCAAAGCCAACTTCATGCTTCTTAAGACAGAAGTGGTGAACTTCATGATACCCATGCAGATGGACAGTACAGTTATGACTACTGAATCCTACACAATTGCACTTTATAAGCACTTACATGAGTGCATGGATCGTGCTATCCCAAACAGAACCAAGATGCTATCCTTCAAATAAAGGAAGTCAATATGGTGGTCCCCTGCCATAAACAAACTGTACAACAGAAGGAAGAAACTCTTGCAAAAGAGAGTAAAATCCCATGAGTGGAGGAGCTCCCTGGTCAGCCTCAATAAGAAGCTGTGATCCCTGATAAAATCCTCCAAAGCTAGTTACGAAAACAGAATTGCCAGTGATTCTAAAGACAACCACAAAGCATTCTATAGCTATGTCAAGAATCTCAATGGCAGCACTCAGATCTGCTTTGAGTTACAGCACAATGGCACTAAATATACAGACCCAACTGATATTGCCAACATCCTGCGGATAGGTTCAGTGCTAACTTTACCCACCCCCCCTCACCCCCTAAAGAGCCCACCTCTGTACTGGAAGAATGCAAAGTTCCTGTAATCACGGCTGCACAGGTAAAAACCACACTCTCCAAAACCAAGAACACAGCATCCATGGGACCAGACAACATCCCAGGCTGCGTTCTACATGAACTACAGAATGAACTGGCACCCCACCTAAGTACCATGTTCAATCATAGCCTCACCTCAGGCTTTGTGCCTGCTGAATGGCGCACAGCAACGGTTATCCCACTCAACAAGGGGGGAGCCACCACGGACCCCGGGAACTACCGCCCCATTAGCCTGACGAGCCTGGTCTGCAAGGCCATGGAACGTATCATCATGGAACTTATAAACAAAGATATTGGTAATCTCCAAACTCTGGATCCCACCCAGTTCGGGTTTGTAAAAGGCAGATCATGTCTCCTAAACCTGATAGACTTCTTTGAAGCAGTCACCAAAGCCGTAGACAAGGGTAAGGTGGTTCACACAGCCTATCTAGATCTTGCCAAGGCTTTTGACACCATCCCCCACTCTGGAATTATAGATAAACTCACTAAACTAGGTATAAATCCCTATGTAACAAGATGGGTTGCCAACTGGCTCACTGACAGAACCCACACTGTGAAAGTAGCAGACTCCAAATCCGACTTCAGACCAGTGACAAGTGGAGTATCACAGGGTTCAGTCCTGGGTCCCCTCCTGTTTGGTATCTACTTCTCTGAAGTACAGGCTAACACAGAAGGTCTTTGGCTAATGAAGTTCGCAGATGACTGCAAACTAGGAGCCATAATCAAAATGCCTAACGATGTGGACATCCTGCAAAAGGGCCTCTCTGAGACAGATGCCTGGTGTCAAAGCCATGGCCTCAAGCTCAGTGCTAAAAAGTGCATTGTCATCCTCTTTGGTAAAACCTCTGCACCCATGAACTATAACATAGGCGGTAGTATACTTAACACTGAAAGTGTGATAAGAAACCTTAGGACACAGGTGGACAGTAGTCTCTCCTTTGATAATCACATCGCCACAATAGTCAGGAAATCCTTCTACGTGGCACACCTCATCACAAAAGGTTTCTCATGCAGAAAAAAAGAGGTCATTGTTCCCCTCTACTCATCACTCATTAGACCCATTATAGATTACAATGCCGCTTTTGATATGTACCTCACAAGACATCTACAACAACTGGAAAGGCCGCAGAAATACCTCACAAAGAAGATTACCGGCCTCAAACAGATGCCCTATGCAGACCGTCTCAAAAAACTTCAGCTTTACTCCATCACATATTGCCTACTCAGAGGTGATCTCTGCCTAACATACAAAGCTATGTTAAACCCAGTGCTGTTGGACATGCTCCACTTAAAGAAATCCCAATTCCTCCGAGCTACATGCTCTAGGGACCTAAACCTTGTCACCACATTAAACAGAACATGCTGGAGGGATAGATTCCTGTCCCAGAGACTTCCCATACTCTGGAATAAACTACCTATCTATATCAAACAAAGCTCCTCATTAGCACTCTTCAAGAACAATCTTGATGATTGGATGGGAAATAGGAAATTCACCCCAGGGATCACCTCTGTGGCTCTGCTTGACAGTGGCACAGGAAAATAATTTTCTTGGGTGGCAAAAGCCAGGGTACCTTTTTGGCTGGGCTTGTATAGGCCCTAGGGCCAATAGCCTAGTACCTACCTATGAACAGTTGTCAAGCACTTTCACATGCCCTAGCCCATAGAACCTCCAGATATCCCCTGTGGTGCATGTGGTCCTGTGCATTTCTGTAGTGTGGCAGAATAAGTAGTTACATTGTGTATTTGGGGCCCTGGCAAAGGTGTCAATGCGTGTCCATTAGAGTGTGGTTGTGGTAACAATGGCATCCGATCACGTGGACTGACATGTGTGCCACACCTAATGTATGTCTACTATATCTGTTGCAGATGGCACTCACTCACCTACACACATGTAATTACAACACAGCAACATGTCACCTTTGTGGCACATGTAGTAACGTCATGCACATGTAATAGTAATGAGTAGTCAGGGGTTTGCCCCTGTACTATTCGGTGTGTGGCAGATGATGCTTATGGTTAAGTCTCCAAGCCCTTCCCTGGTGTACATTGCCTGTCTCACCCACACACTGTCTGGTGGATGTGAAGGTGTACACCTGCACAGCAGCAGCATGTGTATTGTAAGAGATGAAAATGGTCAGGTGATGGCCTCTGCACCTATTGCAATCCTCCTCTAGCTGATTGCATGTGGTACAGCTGTGATGGTGTTCCCATAGCCATCTGTATGATAAACACAGCACACTATCTAGGGAAATATGTTATTATCTGGCCATGACAGTCGCTGTGAGTGGTACCTGGATGTGGAGTTCTGACATGGCATCACAGATGACATCTGGATGTACCTCAATCATTTTCCACAGTGGGAAATAGTCTAATGACAGGAGAGTGATGTGCCACACATAACTACAGCATGTAAGTGTAGCTTTGCTGCATTGAGACTACTGCCTGTTTAACATGTGTGTGGTAATGGCTTTTCTGCATGTTATAATACAGACATGACAGTACTCTGTTCATGAGGGACCCCCATCTGTAGGACCATCTGTGAACTGGTCAGTGTGTGCAACCATTTGTTTCCTGTGTTACACACTGAACACACATCTGTGAACAGCAGAAGCATGGTGTGAGGATTGCAGACAGTACATGATGATAGGGATGTGTTACTGCCATCACATCCCTGACTGGACATGTGTCACATGAGGCAGTGGTATGACTGACACTGTGTGGGATTCCCAGTGACAAGCCACTGATGGGCAACTGTTCATAGCTGCGGTGACACGTCTACTACACATTGTACAGTTGGCATGCGGTAGATATGCATATGTTGTGCTCCCTCTGCAAATGTATACCATCTGTTGTGTTGGGTTGCTGATGATATCTATGTATACTGTCGCAGGTAATCCTGTATGCTGTTGTCTATCACTAAGCCATATGTAAGTTTAAAATGCAACACCATAGGCTGAATGGGTTGGGAGATCCTGGCAGATCCTCCTGCCCACTTTAGCTGCCCATGGCACCAGGCACTAGCACATCTGGGGCCCAGCCATAGACATCAACCTCTGTTGGCTCTGCACCACCTTCTGGTGGTACCACCACTGAGGACGGAGCATGCCCCCTTGAGAGCGGGACCAGACAGGTACATATCTGCTGTCGTGCTGTCCCGGACGTGTTGCGTTGGTAGCTCCCTAAGGGGTTATGAAGCCAGATACACCAGTTCAACAGCGGAGTGTCACATTTACAGGGTAATGCCGCCCCTCCTGGACAGCAGCTAGTACTGCCTCCTTTGCAGCTGTGTAGGTGCAGTGGCAGTTGCCCATGGCTGGGGACATCCGTCCCACTGTTCCCATGGGCTTTTATAGGTTCATAGGTTCATACTAGGCTATCTGCCCGAGGGCATTTACAAGCCTAGCCCATCGTTTTGTGGCTTACGCCACCCCTTTAGTATGGGGAACTATACCCATTATTTTGCTGTGCCTCTGTCGAGCAGTGACATTGAGGTAATCCCTGGGGTATATCTGCAATCTCCCATCCATTGGTCAAGATTTCTCTTGAACAAGGCCAGCGAGGTGCTCTGCCTCACATGTACCGGGATTTTGTTCCACAGCATAGGGAGTCTTTGGGTGATGAATCTATCCCTCCAGCACGTCCTATTAATAGCCGTGTCAAGGTTTAATTCTCCCGCCCTTGTGGCTCTGATGGATCTAGATTTTTGAGGTGAAGCATATTCATCAAATCTGGGTTTGACATGGCCTTGTATGTTAGGCAAAGGTCACCTCTGAGCAAGCGGTGGCGACTGAATAGAGCTGGAGTTCTTTCAGTCGGGCAGCATAGGACAGATTTTGAGACCCTTTATCCTTTTGGTGAGGAACTTTTGTGGCCTCCAGCTGCTGCAAGTGTCGGGTCAGATACATTCGAATGGGGCATTGTACTCAATCATTGGTCTGATGAGTGATGAGTAAAGGGAGACTATGACCTCCCTTGATCTAGATGAGAATCCCTTCATGATAAGGTGGGCAATGTAGAAGGTCTTCCTAACTACTTTAGCTACATGGGTGTCGAATGACAGACTACTATCAACCTGGGTCCCCAGGTCCCTGATAACTTCTTCTGTGCTCAGTGAATTGCCACCTATTTGGTAGCTAGGGGTAACCTTGTTTTTCCCGAAGGGTATGACTATGCATTTTTGGCATTTAACTTTAGGCCGTGGCTCTGGCACCAGTTATCCGTTTCTGTGAGACCCTTCTGAAGGATATCTGTGTCAGATGTGTTTTCTACTATGGCCCAGTTTGCAGTCATCTGCAAACTTTGTCAGCCATAACCCTCCTGTGTTTGCTTGTACTTCGGAAAAGTAGATGCCAAACAAGAGTGGGCCCAGGACTGAGCCCTGTGGGACACCACTTGTGACAGGCTTTGAGTCTGACATGGCGCCAGCAACTCTGACCCTGTGGGTTCTGTCACTCAGCCAGTTTGCAACCCATCTTGTGATGTATGGGTTAACATTTAAGCTGATGAGTTTTTCAATGATACCCGAGTGGGGTATTGTATCAAGGCCTTAGCCAGATCGAGGTAGGCTGTATGGACTGCCTTTCCTCATCAATGGCTTTGGTGACTGTTTCAAAAAGTCAACCAAGTTTAAAAGGCATGATCTGCCTTTGACAAAGCCAAACTGGGTTGGATCCAAAGTCTGCAAATTCCCTATGTCTTTATTTATGAGGTCCATTATGATCCTCTCCATGGCTTTGCAGATAAGGCTTGTCAAGCTAATGGGCGGTAATTTCCAGGGTCGGTGGAGGCACCACCTTTGTGAAGTGGTACCACAGTTGCAGTGCGCCACTCCTGGGCACGTATCCAGAGGTAAGACTTTGATTAAACAGCTGTCCTAGCTGTGGGTTTAATTCCTCATTGAGTTCATGGAGCACACAGCCGGGGACACCATCAGGTCCCATGGATGCTGTGTTTTTGCTTTGGAGAGCAGTTCTCACTTGGGCTGGAGATGTTTGGGGGCTGCAATCATTTGGTATAGATATCTCTCCTTTTGGGGAGGAGAAGTTTGCACTGAACCTGTCAGCCAGTATGTTGGCAATGTCTGTAGGATCAGTAATCTTCACATCATTTTGAACTAGCTCTGAGCATATCTGGGAGTTTCCTCCCAGGTTTCTAACATAGCTAAAGAAGGCCTTATGATTGTCTTTTGAGTCTTTAGCTATTTTTCTCTCGAAATTTGCTTTGGATGATTTTATGAGAGCTCTTAGATTTTTACTTATAGTGATCAAGGGTGTCTTACCTTTAAGGGTTTTGCTCTATCTTGTAGTAGCTTCCTCCTTTTGTTGTAGAGTTTGTTTATGGCTGGGGTCCACCAGACTGACGCTTGCCTTTGGTACAAAGAGTCTTTGTTTTGCTTGGGATTGCCTTATCCATGCAGTCCTGCAGGTGCTGGTAGAAGGCATTTGTAAGTGATTCAGCGGCTTGAGTACTGTTTTCCGCCGGCTCGGGGGCCTTAAAGGAGACCACACTAGTCTTTAGAAGTGTGAAGTCGGCTTTTGAGAAGTTCTTTACTGTGGTCTTTTTGATTTCAGGTGGGGGTGGGATGAGGACCTCCAGCGAGATTAGTTTGTGGTCTGATCTCACCAGTGAGGGGTACACCTCTGGTGTTGAACATTTTGAATGTCGAAGACCCATCCCCATCCAGGGTGTATCCCCCCCCCACATGTGTTATATATCAACCCTGTATGCTGTAATTTCTGTGCTCCTACCTATCCTCCATGGCCATACCTACACTCCTTCCCCAACATCTGACCCTCACCTATGGACACATAAGGCCATTTGGCTCCTAGGACACCATCTGCCCTATACATAGCTGTCCATTACACACATGTGCCCACTGGACACATGAAACCCTTGTAATATGCATCATAACATACTACTGTTATCCTCACCCCTGTCCCTCAGGTGCACTATCCTGGTATGCACATCACTCCTACATGGTCCAGGTACATGTGAGGGGGATGACCCCATTGTACACAAAACACTACCGGGCCCTGTATGGTTACCCCATTTCCTTTATCATGATAATGATGTTGCACACAGCACATTGCAAGAGTACTGCTCACACATAATGATTGGACAGGTGATGTTGTGTTAATGTATATTACATGCACAGAGTGATGTATATGGCCAATGTACAACTATTTGTGTCTATGACTGACACATATCTGTCTGAGGGAGTCTTGTGATCACATAGAGCAACACCACTACATAATACAGGCGTCGCTGGTATTTCCTGTTTCATTCGTTTGTAATGCTTTGTTGCCATATGGTATGTTCCTGATACATCTCTATATATTTATGTACCTTTATGCTGGACATAAACACTCACATGTACATCTACATGATAGGATACATTCCTATACTGTTGAATGACTGAGCTGTATGATATGTTTGTGGTACTGTCCATTGTCTGTATATCTGCCATGGCGTATTGGTAATACACATTTGCTGTGTGTGCAGGGTCCTGGTTTCGAACCTTGCGAATGATGTTTAGTTGGTTGCAGGGCAGAACAAGCCCACTGGATACGGCGGGAGTAAGGCACATTATAGCAGTTGGGAGCGGGTGTGCATGGGTTTGCGAGGTGTTAGGCACTGCTGACCTCTGGTTACAGCCTCTTGTTCTTGATTAGCCTCTACATTGCTTAACCAGTGCAATACTCGCTTACTGGTAGCCAAACACACTTACACCCACTCGATCCCGCACTTACTAATGCACCGACATTGGTGCTTGCATCTGTCACTCACACTCCTGGGTGTGAGCGAGGACCACAGTATTACCTTGTGATGCTTATTACATCAGACTACATGACTACAGTATCGGGATTGGCTGCCCATTAGGTGAAGGCATCGCGTTCGACTGTACGGAATCAGCGGCCTGTCCAGTGACACAATCATATTTGTCTGTACCTCATACAATGTACTCCCACCTTGTGATGCCTATTACATCGGAATACATGAATACAGTATCGGAAATCGCTGCCTATTAGGCAACGGCGTGGCGTTCGACTGTACGGAATCAGCAGCCTGTCCAGTGAATCATTCAAATTTGTGTGTTCCTCTTACAATCTGCTCCCACCTTGTGATGCCTATCACATCAGACTACATGACTACAGTCAGAGCCGACCTTAGGCATAGGCCAACTAAGAGGCTGCCTAGGGCACCGCTTTAATGGGGGCACTTTACCAGTATTTATTTGGTGTAGGTAGACCAGGATGGGGGAAGTGGGTGGTGTGGTGGGGGGGGTGCTGTTGTGCCCTCTGCCTAGGGCACCAGTTGACCTAAGGCCACTCCTGACTACAGTATCGGGAATGGCTGCCCATTAGGCGACGGCATGGCATCCGACTGTACGGAATCAGTGGCCTATCCGGTGAATCATTCATAGCGGCCTGTCCGGTGAATCATTCATATTTGTGTGTTCCTCTTACAATCTGCTCCCACCTTGTGATGCTTATCACATCGGACTACATGACTACAGTATCGGGAATGGGTGCCCATTAGGCGACGACATGGCGTTCGACTGTATGGAATCAGCGGCCTGTCCAGTGAATTAATCATATTTGTGTGTTCCACACACACATCCCATCTGGCTGATACATGGGAACCGAGACTGCATTACAGACAAGTAGTTGGGTTGTGGGAGCCACATCCATCAGACGGGTCATGCTACTGCATACCTATTATAGGTTTACCACCTTTTCAATTGGCCAAGGTGGGACTTTAGGGTTACCACCTGTCCCACTTTGCGAGGGACACTGCGAAAATAATGAAGACATAGCACATGTCCTGATTACAGGACAGTATTATAGTCTAAGTTTCATTAATAATTGCATAAAACAGTTATTTTAAATATGACACTTCTATATGTTATGTGAAGTAGCATAAGCAATTCAAATGCAACTAGATTAAGCTTTTAATGTAATCCTGTACTATGCACAGCTGGGAGGTAGACATTTGAGTGGACCTCCCACCAACATATGGCTGGTCTAAACATATGTTACCCGTAACTGCTGTAACATACCCTAGGTATATACATGTGTATATTTACTGTAACATATATATATATCTATTTACATTAATATATATACAGATATATCTGCATATGTATTCATACATGTATATTCATATATTGCTGTTTTATATATATATATATATATATATATATATATATATATATATATATATATATATATATATATATTTTTTTGCGTGTATATGTGTATATTTTTGTATATTTTTGTGTGTGTGTGTGTATATATATATATATATATATATATATATATATATATATATATACACACAGATATATATATATATATATATATATATATATATATATATATATATATATATGCTTCGCCAGCATACTAGTGCCTTATTCATTATAACACCAACACACTCCAATTATCTTGTAATTGGTATGTAGCATGTTATACAGCAGACAGATGTCGCTATATGTTCATGTACAGATTACCGATGGTAATTGGAATGTGATAGTGCGATTCGACCTATCCCTCTTCTGCACAGCCTATTATTCCATCTACTGTCGATGTTTTATGGGCACATTCCTATTATTTATGTCAACAAATGGAATGCATGTGTTACAGAATTTGTACTTCAACATATATTGTCTGCATGTGAGTATGCATATATACCTATTACTAGCTGATCTCCATGGGGTGGTCCATTAGAAACGGCCCATCCAACCCTGGCATGCCTGGATCCATAATTGCATACCCATAGTTCCTCCACCCCACCCGTGTTAAATTTAGATGTGTAACATCCATTATCCACTAGTTATCACAGCCATGACACTCCTTTACACATTGCCCTCTCCAGAGCTTTTGGGATCTTACACACATTCTGTCCCACCTCATGTATTCACAGGGTCTCCCGCCATGTATATTTGCACATACGTGCCTTTCCTGGAGTTATGGAATACTGCCATTTGCACTTTCCAGTTTTTGGAGGTCCCAGCATGGGACTACATTCCGTCTGTGTGTAAAGTAGACTTAACATTTCAACGATGTTACTCCCACTGGTAAAACCCTGCCTGTAGTGTGAGTAGCGGTGCTCTGCTCACTCCTGGGCAGCTTTTTATGTCATATGCTGAAAGCACTATATAATACCAACATTGCTCTTGATTCCCTTCACATCCCTTGTGTATGCTTTATTGTTATGATGTCCATTCTTTTTATTGATATATATATATATATATATATATATATATATATATATATATATATTTTTTTTTTTTTTCATGTATGTAGATATATATCTATACACACATATATGTGTGTGTGTGTGTATGTATATATATATATATATATATATATATATGTATATATATATATATATATATATATATATGTGTGTGTGTGTGTGTGTGTGTGTGTATATATAGATATATATATGTGTGTGTGTGTGTGTGTGTGTGTGTGTGTGTGTGTGTGTGTGTGTGTGTGTGTGTGCATATATATTACATCTGTACATACAAACATACATTTCCTATGCTGGGAGCTGCTTACACCCGTGCAGGCGCACTCGTCTATGCTTACTGTGCATTACATATGTTTACTGCCGCTTATTTGTACTTATTTGTGCCTTATTCATTATGACAGTACCACTTTGATTGAAATGATCTGGTTAATAGTCCCATGTGATACACACGTTCACCTTTACATGTTTAAATGTCGGCTTTATAGCAGAGCAACATTCATTCCACAAGGAAAATGATATGTGCTATTATCGACCTTGAACAGTGAATGCCTTTTTGTTAGGCGGATGCTCTAACCACTACACTATTGGTATTCTGCTTCATTTATTTGTATACCCATGATGCATAGTTACCCGAACGCATGCCTCATCACTTCACTTACACAGCAGGCATCCATTTTCCTGTTGGGAAAACCGCACTACTACACATGCGCCATTCCCTATTCCCTACTGCTTTGGACCCGTGCTGCATGTTGACTCACAACGAGGATATTCAGACCTCCAAAGCCTATAGTCCTGGCACATACATGTGTTCGATTGTCAGGGTGTTCATATGGTCATCTGGGTTTAGGCTTGTCTGACTGGGGACTGGGACTGCCCTGTACCTAGCTGAAAGTCAGACTTAGTACAGGGAGATCGTTCGTTCCACTTTTAGCATCCTACCTGTGGTTGGGGATGCAGAGGTGTGCTCACCTATGGCCATCCTAATATATAACAGCACTAACTATTACGGGGATTTCCACTGCTGTTTCCTTTCACATTTGTTATGATTGCTATATTGTGACCATGTTCATTCTTCATATCAACATATATATATATATATATATATATATATATATATATATATATACATGTTCATTCTTCATATCAACATATATATATATATATATATATATATATATATATATATATATATATATATATATTATATACACACACACACACACACACACACAAATACACCTACATGCTCATTTACATTTCCCATACCATTGAATCACCGCCACATACCATCGCGCATACACGCTTGCAAACCCGCTTACGTCTAGGGTTGCCACCTTCTCATATGGCCAAAGTGGGGCATTTTCGGCACACACATCAGATTTTACAGGCTGACACATACCCACGGTCAGTACAATGGTTAGAACTTTACTTATTTGCCTAAATGAAAGCTTATTCTTGTAGCAGTTTGGTTGCTTAATCTGTTTCTTGTAACTTTAAGTGTTTTACATACAGAAATAACTTTTATGCAACTGTTACATGAAATATGGGACATAAGTATTTCCTACAATCACAGGACATTTGCCATTGTATTATATTTGGTTTGGACACAACTGCCCAAAAAGGGACTGTCCCTCACAAGGTGGAGCAGGTGGTAACCCTAGTTAGGTCTGCTTTAAAGCACCTTAAGCACCCTATATCCGACTGCCACTATGCAAATGTGTAAGGTATATATTCCCGATAATGCACGTGGGGAGACGTGCACCACAGTCAGGTGTTTAATCCCGGGTTGTAGGTTCTGCAGGACCAGCTAGAGGCTGAGCAGTCTTGTGGACAACTACTCCTCATACATGTGTCCAGATGTATACAGGACTGGACAATGTGTCATGACACCAAGTCTAATGTTTAGAACAGGTACATATCCCATGTGGGATATCCAAAAATTGTGGGGACTGATGACCTTCTTTGCTTTACGGCTATAAGGTAGGGTTATACATGCAAGGGATTCATAGTTTGCAATCCTGAGACTGCCTAGGGTGAGACTGCCTACTAGATATGGGTAGGGGGTTACTATGTGCAGATATGGCTGCGCCTATCTAGCAGCCCGGGTATGGGTAGTTTTGGTGGATGGTGAGGAAGGGGGGGGGTGGTGTGCTGTGAAGGGGATGATGGGTATTCAATTATGTATCCAGGTGTGTTGGGGTTGGATGGCTCAGTTCAGGCCAGACCATTATGCGGGTATGTGTCGGTAACATTTCTGTACATATGTACTGCACTTTTTAATGTTCACATGTTTGTGGGATTGTATTGCGGATGTGAATATTTATTCTTTGGTTATCTTCCTGATTCACCCACTGCTCCCTTGTAGACCTCCAGTTCACCTATTGTGCATCCAACCCAGTCTCCCCTTGGTGAATTATTACATTACCTGTCACCCCCCACCCCCATATTCCACAGACACCATTCATCCCTTCTCTAGTTGATGGCCCATGGTACAGTCAACAGAACACATTGTGTACACTACATATCTCTGGGACCAATATGGTTGTGAGGACTACTCTAGCATTTCTGCTCATCCAAATGCTGTACTTCACGCACATAGGTACACGCAAATACTTATCTTTCATGACATGGTAGGTAAACCCGGGTAATACCCATTCATCTATGGGTCGTCCTGACAAGGACGACTTGGACCGCGAATGGGCAGATATTGGGCAAATGCTCTGACCATTGGCAGGGTTGCCACTTTTTCATATGACTTGGATGGGACATTTTTGGGACACACGTCAGAGTTTACAGGCCAACACATACCCACGGTCATTACAAAGGATAGTACTTTAGTTTTATGCCTACATATAAGCTTTTATTGTTGTAGCGGTGTAGTTGCTTATTCTGTTTCATTTACTTGCTTATTCTGTTTCTTGTAACATATAGGTATTTTATATACAGACATACGTATTGTATGGGACTATTACATAAAATAGGGGACATAATTATGTCCTACTATCGCAGGACATTTCACATTTATAATGGTTTTGGTATGAACACACCTGCCTAGAGGGGGACTATCCCTCACAATGTAGGACAGGTGGTAACCCAAACCATTGGGTTAGGCTTAGCAATTGGTGGAGCACTAACACGATGCATTTCACTTCTACTTGGTATAACTAGCAACACTACAATGGAATACGGGCATGGTGTTTTAAATATCATTTGTTTGAGGGACGGGGACTCAATATTCAGCTACGTGCCTTTGTGTTTACTTCTTATTGTGGTGTTCGCAAAGATGTCTTGTATGCTTTGCATACATTTCACTATCCACGGACACTGACAGGAGTGATTACTATTAGAGGCAGGCTGTACTAGTCAGCATTTTAGGTTGCGCGTATGCAGCCGACATGTTCCCGCCTCCGTGCAGTGCTTGGACACGCCCCCTGCACTTGTACACGTTTCCTGTGCACATGGCCGTTACGGCAGCGCGCCTTCATTAATATGCATGTGGTGCTGCTGCGCCATCTCTACGCTGCACGGTCAGCGCAAGGCTGACGCCGTCCTTGCGCCGAGCTTCATGAATGCCAGGGAATATATTTGCACTCATTAAAAACGTGCCTACCTACTTAGAAAAAAACATGTTCATAGCTTAAGCCAAGGGCATTAATCTTGATGTACAACAGTTACTGAAAAGACCCCCCACCCCCACATTTAAAAATCCCCTGACTACACACTACACAAAACTGCTTTACCATATATAAAATGCAGTTTGGATCATGAAATGTTTTATACAAATACTAATGTGAACATTTGTTGTACTTGTAGTTACTTGTTTCTCTTAGATTGTCCTTCTAAGTATTAATTGTATAAAATGGGGTATATGCTTTACAGTCAACTCACAGTTTAAGAAAGTAAAAAAAGTCTGGTCTGTTTCATACAGTTTTTCTTAAAAGCTATATTTCAGAAATTTGATTGACTGTCTATAGTCTCCAATTTATTCACTGATTTCAGTGTTGCTGGTCTTCTTCCTGTTCATCTCCATCTCACAATACCAGACTCTGATCCAAGTTTAACATACTTCTGATTCTTCAAGTCAAATCCTATGCTTTTTTGGTCTCTCAAACACTTTCCTGTGGAACATTGGAAAAGGTTTCCATGGCAAAGTCTGTCTATGAACCTTACTGTCAGAAAAATGAGTAACAGAGTCCCCCTTTTGCTGGCTCATGTTTTGGTTGATACACTTTTTTGTTTCCTATTTTGCCTGTTCATCAGGAAATGACTTTGATCCTCTGGGAAAAATACAGTGAAGACAGTTGGATGATACAGCAGCTTGAACAGCAAGCACACCTGCCTCTCAACATTCCCCGATTGCAAGGATAAATTTGCTTCTCTTCTGCTCTGTGTATAGTGAATAATCATTTTCCACAAATACTCTGTTGTCTCCAATTTTTAATACATTGCCCTTTTGCTTCTGTTTTACCAGGATCGACTCTATTTGCAGGTATGATTGTATCTTTACTAATGTAGGTCTGGACTGCTTTCTCATGGGCAGATTTGGAGCCTACACTCCATGTGCCCTTCCAATTAAAAATCCTGTTGTAGAACACCAGTCCAGTAAAATTACTACAGTCTCTTCCTTCCAGTTTCTCTGCTATAGTAGAAAATCTAATTTTTCTGCCCACTCTGTTTTCTAACTCTGCTTTTTTTGTAACAGCTCCTTTTTGAGAAGCCTCATACTCAGCCATCTTTTTATTCATTTCATCCTCTGATTTTTGCAATTTCATCAGTTCCATCTTACATTTATTTAAATGAAAAACATACAAAATGCTACTACTTTAGTTGCAAACAGTTTACATCAGACACAACTGAAACAACTGTAGTTGCAAATATTATACATCACATAAACCATCCAGTCATTGTCAGTTAAGTATTATATGGCTCATTCATATATCGTTCCCACAAATCCCATTTTTCCTATGTAGTTTGCTCCTTCGATTTCCTAAAGATTACCAATTCCAGTTGTTTTATCTCGCTTACTGTAGTCACTACTTCTAGTTGGTCTAGACTTTCATTTCCATTTTCTAGTAATTGCTTTTTTGGCAGCCACCATAGTTAGATTCAGCAAGGCTTTACTATGTCTGGGTAATTCTGATTCTGTAGCATAACTCAAAAAAATCATCTCCCCAGTTAGTCCAATCTGCTCACCCAGCATCTCCAACAGAGCAGTCTGCAGGGAATTCCTAAAGTCTGCCAGCTCATTACACTCCCAAAAAATGTGTTACCAGCTACCTCTTTCCTGCCCGTCATACCTTCAACATTTGCTGTTCACCTGAGGAAAAATTCTTTGGAATCTTTTTGGGGTATAAAAATACCTATGTAAACACTTTCAGACAAAAATCCTAAATATTCTAGACTTTGTTGCATGTTTGGGAGATATGCATATATCCTCCATTGTCACTTTGTGTGTTGCTTATCCATTCTCTCTTCCTCATCTTTTCTAAGCTCCTCTCATTGATTCTTATAATTATCATGCAATATTTTATATGCCTTACTAATTATTCCTTTTTTAATGGCAGCTTCTGTTCTAGATTCTATTAAAAACTCTACCAGTGCTAGTCTTTCATTTAGTTTCCCCTATTTCTTTCTATTTGCCTATACTCTAATATCAATCCTTGGTAGGGAAAGCAATGTCTAACCTGCAGTCCAAATAAATTCTTTGCATCTTCCCATTCTATTACCTTTCTCTTTCTAGTTATTTATTCCCAATACATTAGTTCCTTTGCCAGTTTTTTTCCCAACAAATTCCAGCCCCTTCTTGCCTATTATCTGTATCCCTGACCACAGTCCTCCCTATTGTCAAAATATTTTTTTTTTCCATTATCATGCTGGTTTGGTTCTTAGAATACTCCTTTCTATTGAACCCGAGCTAAAGCTATAACTGTTTTTTGCGGAGCAGCTGCATAATCCTTCCCATGTGGTGTTTTCTCTTCACCTTTTCTCATTCACTTTCTTTCAGATTTTGCAAATTTCATTTTTGTTGGCATCCAAGCAGTGTACTTATTAGACAGTAACTGAATTTTACCAAACACTGTTTCAATGGCATTCCCTTTTCTCAGTTTCTCTTTTCACAATGGGAAATCTGAAGTTAAGCTGTTGATCAGTGTGCAGCCATCTTGAATGTCTCTCACTTTAATAAAATTTGTTAATATATTCCATGTACGAGATACACTTTCAGTGAACCAATTAGTGTAACTTATTCTTATATAATCTACTACATATGTTGTCTATTTATCTACTACTCTTTGATAACTCCAAACATTAAAAGGGATAATGCTTTCTAAATGCCCTGTACACCTGAATTAGGTATTTCTTAAATATCTGTATGATACACTGTGCAAGATCAGGTATTTTAATCTTACATAATAACTTAAATTTTCACATCCATGGATCCCCTTTTATGTTTTTGCTGTAAGCTGTACTCTCTAATTTAATCATTCTTATTTTCTTATAAAGATTTGATATTGTTATTCCATACTCTAGTTTGGGACTTATGTAACTTGCAAACAATGATTTCATCATTTCTGGTTTCCTAGACATTGTTATCTTTTTATGCAGCCTATAGTTTTATAACTATAAGTAACAATTTCAATGATGTGATTAGAAAAACTCAAATTAGGATCTACCCATATCCTCAGGTCTTTAAGTGAATCCACAATTTCAATCACTGTCTGCTATATTTAATAGTCGCTCTTCAATCTATTTCTCCCAAATTTCATTTGTTTACTTTTTGATGCATTTATCAGAACATTATTCTCCTGTGTCCAGATGGTCCACTTAGTCAAGTTTTTTTGTAGACATGCCAGACCTGTAACAAGTTTAATTAGTTTAACCATTTTCAAGTCATCTGCATACAGACTGTAGAACACTTTAGATTAAAAAGAGAGGAATGAAAGACTCAACTGAAACAAGTATGTACATATGACAGAGCCCTGTGGGGGCACCCTGACTGTGACCTAGAATTTACCCTGTCCAATTGCTATATGATGCTTGCCATGTCCTATTTGTAAGCCATGCAGCTGTCCATTTTATCAATATTACATTAAAATCTTGTTCTTCTAATTTATAGATCAGTATTTTGTGTATGACCCTTTCAAATGCTGAAATTAAGTCTATATAAATTACATTATTGAACAATTTTTCATCTGTAGTTTTTATTATATTATAGAACTTCATGTTACAGATGGTTATATATCTGTATTCAATGTCTTATTTGGATACAGGATGTCATTATTTTTTCTAGAAAACTTGGCTAAGCTTAGAAAGGCTCTCTGGTTCATTAGCCTAGTAGCAATCTATGAATCTATATGCAAGCTAATCTATGGTTTCAAGTCCCAGCCATTTCAATTATTATAATGTATTCAAAATGACCTTCTTCATTATATTTCCACAACAAGAAACTAAACTTATGGGTCTGTATACCTCTGGGTTTGTCCTTTTTCCCTTTCCCTCCAAGGTGGGTTTAACAAGTGTATGCCTTCAATATTGTGCAAAATCCCCATCCTTAAATGATGTAGTGAATAAAAGATATAATGGTATTGTCAGTTTAGAGCGAATTGTTGTCAGGTTTTTACAAATTCCCTCTACTCCCTGTACTTTGGGTCAATTTTGGGTAGTGAATCTTCTTTTTTAAACATCTTTATTAATTATCACTTAGACATAGCTACACATACATTAATAAAAAATGAAAACAAACCATATTAATTTTTCATTTACATACATTATACAATACCTATATGTTTTACTTCTTTACAACTCTCACATAACATAAATTGCTAAATTCCTTCCTTCCCTTAAAACTCACTCCTTCTCCTGAGCATTATTTTGCACATATTTTCCCATAAATTCTATTTATTTATATGTAATTTGCTCCTTCCCTTTTATGAAGATCCCATTTCAGTTTCTTTTATCTCTTTACAATGTTTGGTACTTAGATTTTGATTTACATTTTCCAGTAATTGCTTTTCTAGCAGACAATAGAATTAAACTTAACAAGGCCTTACTATGTCTAGGAAATTCAGATCCTGTGTCCTAGCTCAAAAGAACAATTTCTTGCTCCCCAATATTTCTGACATAGTATTCTGTAGGGAATTTTTTTAAATCTGCCAACTCATTGCACTTCCAAAACACATATTCCCAGTTACCTCCTTCTTCTCCATAACACCTCCATTTTTTTTTTACTGGAGGAAAAATTGCTTGAAGCCTGCTTGGAGCCTAAAATGCAAAAATCCTAAACCCTCCGGGCTTTGTTGCATACATGGGAGCCATATATGTGTATATATATATATATATATATATATATATATATATATATATATATATATTCCCTATATTGGACCGAAAGCTCGGAAGATCGACAATCACATCACCGACACCAGAAGACCGACGGAGCAGATAACTGACAACTCGTAATCCCGACAACAAAAACACCGAAATGGAAAACCTGTAAAGCGACTCGGTAAGTGTGTGATAGTGAAGGATTTAGGGTTAGGGTGCATGTAAGGTGTGTGTGCGATAGTGAGGGATTTAGGGTTAGGGTGCGTGTAAGGTAAGTGTGCGATAGTTAGGGATTTAGGGTTAGGGTGCGTGTAAGATAAGTGTGTGATAGTGAGGGACTTGAGGGTTAGGTGCGGATTAAGTGAGTTAGGGTTAGGGTGCGGGTAAGGTAAGTGTGTGATAGTGACAGACCTTAAGGTTAGGGTTTGGGTTGAGGTTAATGCATAGATAGTTGTGTGTAAGGTGTAGTGTAGATTTTTAGGTTGTTGGTGTGCTTGTGTTGTGTGTGTGTTGTGTGGAACAGCAAACGTTTTGTTTTGTTAACTGTTGGGATTGTGGTTTGTTGGGCATGTGAAGTTTTGTGTTTTTGCGGTTTCGTTCTTGTGGTGTCGGTGTTGTGTACTGTTGGTCTAACGTAGGAGACCCATATATATATATATATATATATATATATATATATATATATATATATATATATATATATAAATATATATATCCTCCCATTGTTGCCTTGTAAATTGTTTTCCAATCTCTAACCTCTTCTGATTGATTGATTATTGTAGTTATCATACAATATTTTAAATGCCCCATTAATTATCCACTTTTTTACAGCAGTTTTTGTTCTAAATTCATCAAAAAACTTTAACAGACCAGTTCTCTAATGTGAAGTCCCAATTTCTTCTTGGCCTCATCCTACTGTATTACCTTTCCCCTCTCTAGTTATTTGCTCCCAATACCTTGGTTCATTCATTAGTTTTCTCCAGTAAATTCCGTCCCCTTTTGCATATTTTCTGTTCCCTTACTTGCAGCTGTCTGTATTGGCATAATTTCCTTTCCCCATTACCATGTTGTATTAGTGCTTAGAATACTTCCTGCAACTTTATGAATACATTATGTAGTAATGTTATTATTCTCCATAAGGATCTGCAACCAGAATCCCACTCTGTCCTTATTTCTTGAACTCCCCCTTATCATCATCATCATCATCATCATCCCTTTCCACTTTGAATTATAAACTTCTGCTTGTGTTATACATATGAGCCTTAACTGTATAGCTCTAAAATTTCCCTTCAAGTCACATAATCTTAAACCACGTTGTTCTACTGGGAAAATCAGCTTATCCCATTTAGCTCTTACTCTCTTCCCCTCTAAGATAAAATCCTTCAGCTATTTATTTATTGTCCACACCTTATCCTCTCGTTGATAAAAATATGACTAACCCATATATAAAGCTAAAGGGACTAAAAACATTTTCACTTATTGTTATTTTATTATCCATATCCATAAATAAGTGCTTCCAGTTAGTAAGGCCTTTGCTCATACAGTATCTCTGACAGAATAGTCAGGAGGGAATCTTTAAAGTCTCCCAACTCATTACATTCCCAGAAAATATGTTCCCAGTTGTCTCTTTCTTTCCTATCACATGTCTGACATTTGCTGTCTACCTGAGGAAAAAAAATGGAGTCTACTTGGGCTATAAAATACCTATGTAAACACTTCCAAGTAAAGATACTAAGTATTCTAGACTTTGTTTCATATTTGGAAAACATACATATACCCCCATTGTTTCTTTGTGAGGTGCTTATCCAGCCTCTCTTTCCAATCCTTTCTCACCTCCTCTGACTGATTCTTATAGTTATCATGCAATATTGTCTGTTCTACTAGTTATTTCTTTTTAACAACAACTTATGTTCTATATTCTACTAAAATATCTAACAGTGCTGGTATTTTGCTTAGGATCCCCCTATTTCCTTCTCTTTGCCTATACTATGATATCAATTCTTGATAGGGAAGGCAATTTCTAGCCTGCAGTCCAAGTAAATTACTGGCCTCTTCCCATGCTATTGCCTTTTCCCCTCTAATTATTTGCTCCAAATGTTTTGTTCTTTTGCAGTTTTCTCCAATAAATTCCATTCACCTCTTGCCTGTTGTCTGTATCCCTAATTGCAGTCATCCTTACTGGCAGCATCTTATTTCTCCATTGTCGTGTTGGCTTAGTTCTTAGAATACTTTCTGCTACTTTATGAATACAATATTCTGTATGGTTATTGGTGTTCTCCTTATGGATCTGCATCCAAAATCCCAGTCTCTCCTTGTTTTTTGAGCTTCTTCCCTGTTTCATCATCATCCCTTTCTACTTTGAATTATAGGTTTCTGCTTTTGCTATATATAGGTGGCTTTTTAACTGTTCCACAAAACCACATTGATCCATGTCTATCAATTTTGGCAACACCTTTGCCATTTTTATTAGCTATTATAGACATAAACCCTTTATAATCATGGCTTAAAATTGAAATGGGTCTGTATGAAACTGGGTCTGATGGGTCTCTGCCATCTTTAGGTATAGAAGCCACCATGCCTTTCTTCCAAAATGTTGGTGCTCCCCTTCAAAATACAATGAAACAAAACCTTACAGATCTTTATAACTTTCTTCCCTCCTAGCTTTCAAACTTCCTCAGGAATAACATCTATTCCTGGAGACTTTCTTGCAGATTGATTGTATGTCACCATTTTATCTAATCTCCTCTATATTCCCTAATAACTTTTGAATAATTTCCACTACTTATTCATTAAATTCCTGTATTTTAACAGGTAGGCAAGGAAGTGCCACTGTCTCATTTTTACTTCCTTACCCTTCATTTTTATCTTAACTGTTATTGGCATATGATCTGAAACAGTTATTGGATGTATGTTGAAGCTGTCAATTAAACGTACATGTTCCTTTGAAAATTTCTGTCTAGTCTATCCTAGTACCTTAGGCAACAATATACAAATTCTTTCCAAGTTCCTACTACTGAATGCATGTCTTCCATACCAAATATTTTCATAAATAAACCCCCCTTTTGTTATGTTTTCCTTTCTAGGTCCCCTTGATGCATCTTCACTGTTGACTTTTATTGCCTGCCCCTGTAGTCAGTTTCTGACTATGGAAACATAAAATGTATAGCTGGCCTCAGCTGCTGACTTCTCAACTCACACTGAACATTTATTTGCTAAACAGAAACTGTTCATTACATTCAGTGTTCTTTTATTTACCTGCTTACACAAAAAAAACTTATTAGATTAAGCCAATGGCCTTAATCCAGACAGTCACCTATGCAAAAGTAAGAGAAAACATATCAACTCTACATATATTATAATGTGTACATTTTTACACACCATTCCCACCTCAACAACCCAAAATGATAGCAGTTTAACTTAAACATGTTTTTGTCCTGCCTTCTTTCTCCTTTCACATTGTAATGCCTTCATTTCTTAAAACTAAAAAAAGAGAAAATGTACTTTTTACTTTAGTATCTTAATAACATACTATAACTGAAAATGTTTTACTATATAACATGCAATTAATATCATGACATGTTCTATACAAATACTGTAAATTAACATTTTTTATATTTACAGTTACTTTATTTTTTAGTGTCCTTCCAAAAATGAATGACATGAAGTGGGATGTATACTTTTCAGTCCCTCCAGAAGTTTAGCAAAGTCCAATCTTTCCACTTTTTCTTGTAAAACTATATTTCACAAATGTGATTGATACTTTATAATCTCCTGTTTATTCACTAATTTCAGTGTTGCTTCTCTTCTTCCTATTCATCTCCATCAGCCAACCCCAGACTCTGGTTCAAGTCCAAGGTATTTCCAGTTCTTCTAGTCAACTGCTGTGTTTTTTTCTGTCTCTTAAGCATTTTCCTTTGGAACGCTGGAAAAAGCTTCACTGGCAAATTCTCTCTATGAGCTTTATTATCAGAAGAATGAGAAGCAGAGTCCCTTTCTGTTTGATGGCTTCTTTTTGTTGGACAAACTTATGTATGTATTTCCTTCTTAGCCTGTTTTGCATCTAACGATGACTTTGATCCTCCTGGAAAAAAAAATATTCTGAAGAGAACTGGATATAGCAGTTTGATCTGTACACTCCCTGATTGCTGGATTATATTTGCTTCTCTTCTGCCTGGTGTACAGTGAATAATCATTTTCCATAAACAGTGTAGTGTCTCCAGTGTTTAATACTTTGCCCTTCTGGCACAGTTTTGTTGGGATCAACTCTTTCTGCTGGTATGATTGCATCTTTACAATACAGGTCTTGGCTGCTTTCTCAAGAGCAGGTTTGGAGCATACACATTATGTGGTCCTTTATTTAACAAATCCTGCAATGGAATACCAGACCAGTTGCTTATTTGTGCTTTCATAAAATTAGTACAGTCTGTTCCTTCCATTTTTTCTGGAACTTTTCAGCAGCAAATTTCAGGTTTTCCCTGCATGCTCTGTCCTCTTAACTCTATAATTTTTTGAAACAGCTACTCTTGAGCACTTTCATACTCGGCTAGCCTTTTCTTCTTTTCGGCCTTTGATTTTTGCAGTTTTATCAGTTAATCTAAATAGCTGTTTAAAGCTTCTTCTATTATCCCAGCCCTTTATTGTTTGAGTTGATATACTCAATAAATGTTTCATTTATTTAATCAGCTGTGAACATGACATGTTTTGTACCAAAGCTGGAGCTTGAACTACTTTTTGCCAAACAGCTGCAGGATTCTTCCACACACTAATTGTTCTTACTTCTTAACCATATGTTTTACTCTGTTTTTAAACTACATTTTCATTTTATCCCACTCATTACCTATGACTTCTAAAGGTATTGCTCTCTTCCCTAATAACCCTCAAATAATTTCCGATACCCATTCATTAAGTACCCTCTTTTTAACAAGTAGGTGGGAAAGCACAAGTGTCCATTTTTACTTCATCACCCGGCATTTTTATCTTACCATTTATTTGGTTCAGGAAATTTATTTTTTATTTTTATTTATTTGCAGTTGGTTTACCAGGATAGTCCATTGGGCCAAAAAGAACCCATTTTCAATGGAGTCCTGGGGAGAAAAGCTCCAAAACAAAGATTACAAAAAGATTACATTAGTTTACAATTTCAATCATTTGTAGATTAGAGACAAATCTTTAAACAATGGTAACAAAAGATTACAGCAGTTTAAAATTTCAGTCATTTGTGGGTTACAGAGAAAACAAAACAAAGGTTAAGCAGTTACAGTGATAAGTTATGGGTTTTATTTTGTAGGAAAACTAAGATATGAGCAGATGAAATAAAGATTCTTAGGTTAAGTTCTGTATAGGAGCAAGCATTGCTGTTGTGTAAATATATAGTTCCTTGAGTGGAATTGTAGGGATTGTCAAATGATAAGATGTTGTTACAGTTGGCTAAATTGGTGTCTTGTAATATATGATATAGTTGTTTGTAGGAGGTGGGGAATAGGCTATGAGGGGTGGGTGCAGGAGCATTCCCATGAGGATGTTAAATGTGAGTGCAGTGATTTTTAAAGGCAGGGAGGTTGGTGGTGATACGGATAGAGGGAGGAAGTGAGTTCCATATGCGTGCCAGGGCATAGGATAGGAGGTTTTGTCCTGGAGAGTGAAGGGGTTTGTACAGCTCTATTAGGTTTTGGTTATTAGATCTTAGGAGTCTTTGTGGCATGTGCATTTTAAAGGTAGAGTTGAGAGAGGGACAGAGTGAGGGTTGAAAAATTAGTTTGTGAGCAAAAGTGAGCTGAGTATATGAGAGATAGCGAGGAAGCTCTAGCCAATTGAGTTTGTGCAGAGATGTACAGTGATGGGTAGATGATTTGTGGCTGGTGGCAAATTTGGCAATCTTATTATAACAGGAGGACAGTTTAGTTTTGAGAGATGATTATAGGTTTGTTAGGAGAGGGGCACCATACAGGAGAGAGGGGATGAGAAATGTAGTAGCAAGAGTGATCTTTGTAGATGTAGTGAGGAATTGATTGTTATGGTACAGCATGCCGAGTTTTTGGTGGGTTTTTTTATGTTTAGTAGTAGGTGGCTTTTGAATTTAAGCTGGTCATCAATCTGGACTCCTAGTAGTTTGGTTTCAGATACTAGTTCAAGAGGTGTATTATTCTGGCTTGTGATGGAGAATAGTGTACTATCAAAGGTTGTGGTTTTTGAGGGGGTAAATACCATAAGTTTGTTTTTTGATGCATTGAGTGCTAGATGATTGTCCTTCATCCACTGTTCTGTGGTAGAGAAGGCATCTTGAGTTAGATGTAAAAGAATGGGGATGGATCTGGCTGCACAGATAATTGTAGAATCATCTGCATATTGAATAAGTTTAGCATGGGGAATTGAATGGAAAAATCGTTTATGAATATATTGAAAAGGAGAGGGCCCAAGATGGATCCTTGGGGGACACCAGTGGGTGTGTTAAGGAAAGTGGAGATAGCTTTTTTCCACTTGACAGCTTATTGTCTGTTAGAGAGATAGCTGGTGAACCAACTGAGAGAGGAAGGGGATAGGTTTAGGTTAGATAGTTTAGTAAGGAGAAGGTTGCGAGAGATAGTATCAAAGGCCTTAGACAGGTCAAGAAAGAGGGTAGATACAGTGGAGCCAGAATCTCTGTCTTTATTTACAGTTTCCAGGAAGGAAAGGAGGGCAGTCATGGTACTGTGACCTGGTCTGAATCCGTGTTGTGTGGAAGTTAGTAAGTTATTATCTAAGAGATAGGGAAGGAGTTGAAGATGGATACATTTCTCTAGGAGTTTTGATATAGGAGAGAGGATGGCGATGGGACGAAAGTTAGTAATATTGTTATTATTGCCTCCTTTGTGCAGGGGAATGATGAAAGCCCTTTTCCAGAGTTTGGGTACAAGACCTTCTTGGATAGAGCGATTGATTAGGATGCTGATGGGGAAGGCAATGGCTTCGGCAGCTATGCTGAGGAAGGATGATGGAATGTTATCGGGGGCATTGGAGCATGGTTTTAGCTTTTGAAGGAGTTTTCTTATGGTAGAAGTAGGAATAGGTTTTAGGGAGAATGATGGGAGTTGGGAGGCTGGAGATGAAGGGGGTGACGATAGGGAAGATGCAGAAGTAGGGGGTGAGGTGTTATTAGAGAAGGATGAGGTTAGCTTGGAAATAGAGTCTATAAAAAATGAATTGAATTGGGTAGCCAGATCTATATCTTGTGCATTTGGGTCTGGGCTTGAATATGTGACAAAGCTTTTACTTAAATGCAGATGTTCCTGGACATACCATTTCTATCTAGTTTAGCCAAGTTATTGTACCTTGGGGATTAATATGTAAATTCTATCCGAGCTCGTACTAATGGAGTCACATCTTTCATACCAAATACTTTAAAAAATGTCTTCATAAATCTACCATCTTTTGTTATATTTCCCTTCTAAGCTCCCCCAATACATCCTCACTATTGCAAATCATGTTCCAGTCCATACCTATAAGTATTATTCCCTGCGGAAAGCTGATTATTTCTCCCAAAAGTTCCTTAAGCTCCATAATAGCAGTTTTTAGCAGAATATAAATATGCACCGACATCCTCCTCCTCCTTGCCAATAGTCCCTTACTACCACAAATCTACCATTATTTTTTTTTCCCCTTCTATTACCATCGGAGCCCCTTTAGCAATTAGTGTAATCACTCTCCTTTTCCTTTGTCCCTGTTATTCTCCTGAATATCTATACTGAAATTCTTTGTCAAAATCACATGCTCATTTATTTCTAAATGTGTTTCTTGCAGCATTGCTATATGCATTCCACACTTCTTAATGTAATTCAATACTCTTTCCTTTTTATCTGTACCTGTAAGCCACTTATGTTCTAAGATAATATGGATAGCCATTATGATAAACATCTATTCTTACCACCTAAAATGCATGACCATTTTTTTTTTTTTTGAAAGTGTATGTCCAAATTTTCTGTTATATGCACAGACTACTATTTGGCTGAACTTTTGTACAGTTGTTTCTTCTCATCTCCATATTTTTCAAGACTTTTTTAATGAAAACCCTCAGACAAAAAATACCCTAATTCTCTGTTAACTTAGACAAACACACAAAAAACTATGTACATCTTCAAAAAAGTAAATTTATCCTCCAGATAGGAACAGTTGCCCCAAATTAACAGCTGCATCTTTAGGCATTACCTAACTTAAGTTTAAGGTAAGCCGTGCTAAAGAACTTGCCAAAGTGCAAGCTACAGCCTGTGTTCCCTCCTATTTTCACTGACTGATGCCTGTTCTTTATCTCTTTTGCCTGCCAGAATGTGGAAAACAGCTGTATGCCTTCAGAAAACATTAACTTTTAACACTAAGAAAATGTTCACTAGCTATCTTTTAAATAAAACTAAATTGTATACTGTTCTATTAAGTATTAAATCTGCTAGGAGGAGGCTATATCTTATTCACTTCCCTTAATTTCAGACTTTATTTTTCACTGAACTGCTTGCCATTGTACTTTTGCAGTTTGCATTTCCTTCAGCAAGAAATGTTCAGAACTCTCAAGGTTAATTTGTTGCACATGTAGATATTTTGTCTCCATGGAATAGTACTCAGGAATAATTCTTTATAAATGTCACTCAGAGCAGAATGTGCAACTGGCTTCAGCTGCAGACTTCTTGATTCCCACTGAACATTTGCTAATGAAAAAATCAAGATAATCCCCCAGATTTACGAAGCCCATTATAGCATGCAGGAATAGCTTAAGAGCTATTTTCGGCAATATGGCCAATGTGCGATCAAGGAACGAGCTGCCGGGACGTGCACGTGAGCTCTTAGGCTAATCCTGCATGAACCGAGCCCCTGTATGCAAATTACCTTCATTTGCAGGTGAAAACCATGCAAATGAGGGTAATTTGAGATCCAGTAAGCAGGCAGCTGTCAGTGCAGGACGAGTGCAGTCTGCAGAAATGTACTCGATTAGTAACCGAGTATGTTCCTGCAAGCTACAAAACGGAGCTATGACAGCTCCAAATAAAGGCTGCATATCATTGATGAAGCATGGCAATGGCCAAGTAGAAGGCCATTGACAATGCAAAATGTGTAAAAAATAAAAATAAAAAAAAAAACTTTTAGATTCCTTTCGTCGATCGTGCCTGTTTAAGCATAGGGCAGCGGTGCGCAAATGGGATCGGGGGAAAATAATAAAATAAACCTAAAATAAGCATTCCAACTAAAAGCAGTATTCAGCCATGCAAGTCAATGGCAGGCAAAAGACAACCTGGCCAGTGAGTAATGGTTGCTAAGGGGGGAGGCCCAGTGTGGGACATGTAACTATGCATTAGCAGGTAATCCTATGCAGATGCGGGGAAGGATAGTGAAATAGAAGTTATGTTCTTACCATAACGTTCCATGTTAGTTGTCTTCTTCTCGCCTTCTTCTTGCTGGATGGGTTCGGAGCCGACCTCGGCTCCGACTCGGCCACTCTAAAAGCTCGAGAGTTGGTTCCACCGGCTCGAGGCTCCCCTTATATCCCACAATGCTAGGCGAGAGTTACCTCAGATCTCGTTTGTAAGCTAACAGCTTATATCAATAACAGTATAACTGTGAAACAGAATCCACCTCTAACAGCAGGAAGAAAAGGGGTGACCTATATCCTGAAACAAGAAATATGCATAATAGCATATGACTAAGAAAGAGGTGGTAGAAAGAGAGGTCACGATCACAACTCCTCTAGGTCTGTCCAGGCCAGGGGAAGGAGGGTGGGGCCTTAAGAAGAAGCGAGAAGAAGACAACTAACATGGAGCGTTATGGTAAGAACATAACTTCTATATGTTATGTTGTCTATCTCGCCTTCATTCTTGCTGGATGGGACCGCGTCCCTAGCACCTTGTCCCGGTGGCCTAACGGAACAGACTCCTGAGAACAGTGGAACCAAAATTAGCTCTATGCCTAGAAGCTAAATCCAACTTATAATGGGAAATAAAAGTGTGAGGAGTAGCCCAAGTAGCCGCTGCACAAATGGTGTCAATAGGCAGTCTGTCTTGGAAGGCTAGAGAAGTAGCCAAAGCTCTGGTGGAATGGGCTTTAGGTTTATTAGGCAGTTTTGGTGTCTAATCTCATAAACAAGGGTAATCAGAGATGTTAGCCATCTGGATAATGATACCTTTGAAACTGGAAGTCCCTTTCTGCTTTCCGCATAGGAGACAAACAGCTGATCAGATTTTCTGAATAGTTTCGTCCTGTCCAAGTAGTACCTTAATTGACGATGAACATCCAGGCAGTGTAATTTTGTTCAGACCTATTTGAATACTCTGGGAAAAAGACAGGGAGGTCAATGCATTGGTTTAGATTTGATGTTGAAACCACCTTAGGCAAAAGGACGGGTTAGTTCGTAAGGAAACTCTGTCCTTATGGAACACAAGATAAGGAGACCTACAACTGAGTGCTTGAAGTTCTGAAATTCTTCTAGCTGATGTGATAGCCACCAGAAAGAGAGTTTTCCATGATAATAACTTCAAGGAACATGAAGCTGCAGGTTCGAAAGGGGAAAGAATCAAAGAAGCAAGAACTAAATTTAGGTCCCAAGGAGAAGGAGGATTTCTTATAGGAGGTCTGAGAAGAAAACTCCTTTCAAAAGGCTTTGCAGAGTTTGTGGGACATTAGGGCAGATTCAGAAATACCCACATGGAAATTAGAAATAGCTGCCAATTGAACCTTAAGAGTAGATGGAGATGAACCTGCATGGAAGAGTTCAGCTAGAAAATCAAGGACTAGTTGGATGGAAGCGGTGAAAGGATCTATGTCCTTTCCTTGTGCCCAATATGAGAAGCGTTTCCACTTACTCAAATAAATCTTTCGAGTGGAAGATTTATGGGAAGCTATCAATATATCTCTAACAGAGTGAGATAATTGAGGAAGCCTGGCTACGGTTGGAACTGGAGGAACCAAGCAGTGAGGTTCAGAGAGGGAGGGAGCGATGAAACTGACCCGACTGATGGATCAAAAGATCTGGAACTAGGTCCAGATTCCACAGTCGCTACAAAAAACGATGTAGAAAGGGGAACCACACTTGTCGAGGCCAGTAAGGAGCAATGAGGATCAATGAGGCCTTCTGAGCGATAGCTTTCTGTATTACTTGAGAGATCAGTGGGAAAGGAGGAAATGCATACAGAAGTCCCGGGCCAAACTTGGACTGGCGTCCCTGCTGGGTTGGCCTGGTAAAGGGAATAGAGTGAAGTATTCTCTGCACTTGCTGTTTTGGGGAGTAGCAAAAAGATCACAGCAAGGCTGACCCCACTTGAGAAATATCTCTCTCACTACAGAGTCTTTCAGAGACCACTCGTGAGGCATGAGAATAGCTCTGCTCAACTTGTCCGCAATGTGATTGGACTTCCGGGATGTGCGTTGCTATCAAGCTGAGAAGAAATCGCCCATTGCCACAGTCTGAGTGCTTCTCGACACAGGGGGTATGATCTGGTTCCACCTTGTTTGTTGATGTACCACACTACAGACATATTGTCTGTCTGGATTGCAATCGTTCCCAAGGGAAGAGAGTCTTGAAGGGCTTTCAACGCTAAAAGCACTGCTCTCATCTCCAGAACATTTATGTGCAAGTGGCATTCGTTTGGTTGCCATGTGCCCTGGACTGTCCTGCCCTGATAATGCCCCCCCCACCCGATCAGGGAGGCATCCGTTGTCAGAGTAGCAACCGGAGGAGGTGGAACAAATGGTCTTCCCAATAGGAGTTGGGGGGAAGACATCCACCACATGAGATGCTTTTTGCACGCTTGCGTGATCATAATGGTGTGAGACATTGGAAGTTCCTGGTATGACCATTGAGAAAAGAGCATCCACTGAAGGATCCGCATGTGGTATCTGGCCAATGGGAGGAGAGGTATGGCCGCTGCCATGATTCCCAACACCTTTAGAACTAACCTGGCTTTGGCTCTGTTGTTGTTGAGAAGAAGTGACACCAATTTTTGAATGTCTGATATCCTTTGGTTCGTTAGTGTTGCAGACATGTTTATAGTATCTAAATTTGCGCCTATGTAGGTAATAATGCGACAAGGCGACAAAACAGACTTTCGCAATTTATTGAAATACCCAGTTTTGACAAGCGAAAAGTATAATCTCTGGCCATTAGAAGGAGATGCTTGGTGGGAGCTGTGAGAAGCCAGTCGTCCAAATATGGAAACACCTGGAATCCTTGTCGTCTCAGGTGAGAAGCTACCACTGCCATGCATTTGGTAAACACCGGGGGCAGTGGTGAGACCAAAGGGCAGGGCCCTGAATTGAAAATGACTGGTTCCCAGCCTGAAGCGGAGGAATCTTCTGGAGCGTCTGTTCATTTTATGTGATTATGCAGCGTCCTGAAGGTCTATAGAGCACATCAGTTTCCTTTTCACAATAGGGGAAGAATGGATTGCAGCGTGACCATCCGAAATCTTGTTTTCTTGACTGATCTGTTCAAGATACTGAGATCCAAAATTGGTCTCCAGTCCCCTGTTTTCTTTGGAACTAAAAGAACCTTGAGTAGATTCGGATCCTTGTTGGTCTGTTGACACTGGCTGAATAGCTCTTTTGCAAGCAGTTTTGAAATTTCAAAGCTGCTATATCCTTTGGCGGTGGAACATCTGGAAGGGATTTTTGACTGATTTGGAAAACGAAGAAAGGGATAGAATAACCTTCGAAATGATGGACTGTACCCATTTGTCTTGAGTCAGGGATAGCCAGGCTTCTGGGTACAGTGACAATCTTCCCCGACTGCCTCCGAAGATGGGCAGTCGGGCAACACCTCAGGGATGCTGAAAGGGCTTGTCAGGAAAGGCTTCCCGATTGCCCTGGTTCTGCGGACCCCCTGCCCCTAGGCGATGTCTACCATTGTTATTCCCACCTCTGCCTCTGGTAGGAAAAGCGACTCTGTCGTCAGGCGAAGTCCTTGAGATTGTTTACGGAACCACATCTTTCCACCCTTCTGGCCTTTGGGGTAAGGCCTAGAAGAGTCAACGGACTCCGGCGGCAGAAAGGGTCTTGCCATCAGTCTCGCACCTAGTCAGGGTGTCTTTCACTTGAGGACCAAAAGAGACGATCCATCAAAAGGGGAGTTCGTGAAAGAGCGTCTTGAAAGGTTCCGCAAAGTTGCATAGCCGCATCCAGGCGTGCCTACGTAAGGCTACCCTGTTCCTGCGGCTCTGCTCGCTCCATCGGCCGCATAAGAGGCGCAGGCATGGAGGAGTTGGAAATGGAATTAAGGATAGCCAGCTGCGTGTTCATTTTCTCTTGGAAACCCGCAGCTGTAGGGTCCTTCAACATTTCACCCCATGATTATAGGTTTGTTAGGAGAGGGCACCATACAGGAGAGGGATGAGAAATGTAGTAGCAAGAGTGATCTTTGTAGATGTAGTGAGGAATTGATTGTTATGGTACAGCATGCCAAGTTTTTGGTGGTTTTTTTTATGTTTAGTAGTAGGTGGCTTTTGAATTTAAGCTGGTCATCAATCTGGACTCCTAGTAGTTTGGTTTCAGATACTAGTTCAAGAGGTGAATTATTCTGGCTTGTGATGGAGAATAGTGTACTATCAAAGGTTGTGGTTTTTGAGGGGGTAAATACCATAAGTTTGTTTTTTGATGCATTGAGTGCTAGATGATTGTCCTTCATCCACTGTTCTGTGGTAGAGAAGGCATCTTGAGTTAGATGTAAAAGAATGGGGATGGATCTGGCTGCACAGATAATTGTAGAATCATCTGCATATTGAATAAGTTTAGCATGGGGAATTGAATGGAAAAAATCGTTTATGAATATATTGAAAAGGAGAGGGCCCAAGATGGATCCTTGGGGGACACCAGTGGGTGTGTTAAGGAAAGTGGAGATAGCTTTTTTCCACTTGACAGCTTATTGTCTGTTAGAGAGATAGCTGGTGAACCAACTGAGAGAGGAAGGGGATAGGTTTAGGTTAGATAGTTTAGTAAGGAGAAGGTTGCGAGAGATAGTATCAAAGGCCTTAGACAGGTCAAGAAAGAGGGTAGATACAGTGGAGCCAGAATCTCTGTCTTTATTTACAGTTTCCAGGAAGGAAAGGAGGGCAGTCATGGTACTGTGACCTGGTCTGAATCCGTGTTGTGTGGAAGTTAGTAAGTTATTATCTAAGAGATAGGGAAGGAGTTGAAGATGGATACATTTCTCTAGGAGTTTTGATATAGGAGAGAGGATGGCGATGGGACGAAAGTTAGTAATATTGTTATTATTGCCTCCTTTGTGCAGGGGAATGATGAAAGCCCTTTTCCAGAGTTTGGGTACAAGACCTTCTTGGATAGAGCGATTGATTAGGATGCTGATGGGGAAGGCAATGGCTTTGGCAGCTATGCTGAGGAAGGATGATGGAATGTTATTGGGGGCATTGGAGCATGGTTTTAGCTTTTGAAGGAGTTTTCTTATGGTAGAAGTAGGAATAGGTTTTAGGGAGAATGATGGGAGTTGGGAGGCTGGAGATGACGGGGGTGACGATAGGGAAGATGCAGAAGTAGGGGGTGAGGTGTTATTAGAGAAGGATGAGGTTAGCTTGGAAATAGAGTCTATAAAAAATGAATTGAATTGGGTAGCCAGATCTATATCTTGTGCATTTGCGTCTGGGCTTGAATATGTGACAAAGCTTTTACTTAAATGCAGATGTTCCTGGACATACCATTTCTATCTAGTTTAGCCAAGTTATTGTACCTTGGGGATTAATATGTAAATTCTATCCGAGCTCGTACTAATGGAGTCACATCTTTCATACCAAATACTTTAAAAAATGTCTTCATAAATCTACCATCTTTTGTTATATTTCCCTTCTAAGCTCCCCCAATACATCCTCACTATTGCAAATCATGTTCCAGTCCATACCTATAAGTATTATTCTCATGGAAAGCTGATTATTTCTCCCAAAAGTTCCTTAAGCTCCATAATAGCAGTTTTTAGCAGAATATAAATATGCACCGACATCCTCCTCCTCCTTGCCAATAGTCCCTTACTACCACAAATCTACCATTATTTTTTTTTCCCCTTCTATTACCATCGGAGCCCCTTTAGCAATTAGTGTAATCACTCTCCTTTTCCTTTGTCCCTGTTATTCTCCTGAATATCTATACTGAAATTCTTTGTCAAAATCACATGCTCATTTCTTTCTAAATGTGTTTCTTGCAGCATTGCTATATGCATTCCACACTTCTTAATGTAATTCAATACTCTTTCCTTTTTATCTGTACCTGTAAGCCACTTATGTTCTAAGATAATATGGATAGCCATTATGATAAACATCTATTCTTACCACCTAAAATGCATGACCATTTTTTTTTTTTTGAAAGTGTATGTCCAAATTTTCTGTTATATGCACAGACTACTATTTGGCTGAACTTTTGTACAGTTGTTTCTTCTCATCTCCATATTTTTCAAGACTTTTTTAATGAAAACCCTCAGACAAAAAATACCCTAATTCTCTGTTAACTTAGACAAACACACAAAAAACTATGTACATCTTCAAAAAAGTAAATTTATCCTCCAGATAGGAACAGTTGCCCCAAATTAACAGCTGCATCTTTAGGCATTACCTAACTTAAGTTTAAGGTAAGCCGTGCTAAAGAACTTGCCAAAGTGCAAGCTACAGCCTGTGTTCCCTCCTATTTTCACTGACTGATGCCTGTTCTTTATCTCTTTTGCCTGCCAGAATGTGGAAAACAGCTGTATGCCTTCAGAAAACATTAACTTTTAACACTAAGAAAATGTTCACTAGCTATCTTTTAAATAAAACTAAATTGTATACTGTTCTATTAAGTATTAAATCTGCTAGGAGGAGGCTATATCTTATTCACTTCCCTTAATTTCAGACTTTATTTTTCACTGAACTGCTTGCCATTGTACTTTTGCAGTTTGCATTTCCTTCAGCAAGAAATGTTCAGAACTCTCAAGGTTAATTTGTTGCACATGTAGATATTTTGTCTCCATGGAATAGTACTCAGGAATAATTCTTTATAAATGTCACTCAGAGCAGAATGTGCAACTGGCTTCAGCTGCAGACTTCTTGATTCCCACTGAACATTTGCTAATGAAAAAATCAAGATAATCCCCCAGATTTACGAAGCCCATTATAGCATGCAGGAATAGCTTAAGAGCTATTTTCGGCAATATGGCCAATGTGCGATCAAGGAACGAGCTGCCGGGACGTGCACGTGAGCTCTTAGGCTAATCCTGCATGAACCGAGCCCCTGTATGCAAATTACCTTCATTTGCAGGTGAAAACCATGCAAATGAGGGTAATTTGAGATCCAGTAAGCAGGCAGCTGTCAGTGCAGGACGAGTGCAGTCTGCAGAAATGTACTCGATTAGTAACCGAGTATGTTCCTGCAAGCTACAAAACGGAGCTATGACAGCTCCAAATAAAGGCTGCATATCATTGATGAAGCATGGCAATGGCCAAGTAGAAGGCCATTGACAATGCAAAATGTGTAAAAAATAAAAATAAAAAAAAAAACTTTTAGATTCCTTTCGTCGATCGTGCCTGTTTAAGCATAGGGCAGCGGTGCGCAAATGGGATCGGGGGAAAATAATAAAATAAACCTAAAATAAGCATTCCAACTAAAAGCAATATTCAGCCATGCAAGTCAATGGCAGGCAAAAGACAACCTGGCCAGTGAGTAATGGTTGCTAAGGGGGGAGGCCCAGTGTGGGACATGTAACTATGCATTAGCAGGTAATCCTATGCAGATGCGGGGAAGGATAGTGAATCCCAGATTTCCCCAGGGTGTGAGGCAGGTCCCAAGAGTGTAAGAGTGAAAATAGCTGGGTGCAAGACTAGGAGATGGGTGACATCATGGGCAGGTGTGTCAGGCATACTGTAAGTGGATTGGAGCTCTGTGGCTCGGGACTGCTCCCAGCTTAGCACAGCTAAGCTAGAGGTATGTCCAAACTGCCTAGCACTCCTTACAAAGTGTAAGTGGGTGTGCGTGCCGTGCACCGGGTTTCACAGGAATAAATAGGAAGTTAAACCAGGAAATAGCAGCTCTGTGCACATATGAGCACTCTGTCTGCATGGCGCGCACACAGGCTTAAACAGGGAGGCAATGGGAAGGGAAAACAGCAGTAGTAAGGTAATCAAGGAGAACTAGCTGAACTGCCAGGTGAAATTTATCAAAATCAGCTAATTACACAGGCAGCAGACCAGCCCAGCCAAGAACACTACTATAAACCAAGCAAACACCTACCCCCCCTGGTTTTTCCACACTCTACACCACCAGTGTATACAAGCGGGGACATTTTAAAAGCAAACCTACAAAATGAGAAGGGCTGCAGCAGGCAACATAGAGCAACATGTGCAAGAGGCTGAGGATGGTGAGGATGTCAATGCTGCCGAACAACCCACAGTGAGAAGACAGAGAAGAGTGTACAGACCCAGGGTAACCTACCAGGGGCTACATGAGCTTGAGATAGTGGAGCGCTATAAGGTGGACAGAGACCTCCTACAGCAAATTGTTGAGCTGTGCAGGCTACACCTGACATACCACACTGGCTGAGGGTAACCCATCCCAGTAGATGCCAAGGTATGTGTAGCCTAGGTATACTAGCCACAGGTACCTCCCAAATCACAACTGGGGATAACATGGGCATCTCACAGGCATCACCATCCAGAGTATTCCACCAGTTCTTGGATGCCATGTCAGCACATGCCAGTGAGCACATATATTTCCTCAACACACGTGAGATGTTGACCCGCAATATGCGTCTCTTCCACCAAATAGCTAACTACCCTGGGGTACTGGGTGCTATAGACTGCACGCACATATGCATCAAAGCACCACCCAGTGAGCAGGGTAGGGCCTAGATCAACTGCAGGAGCATCTCCTCCATCAACTGCTAGGTTGTATATGATGCCCAGGGCGTTATACTGAATGTGTGTGCTGGCTGCCCTGGAAGCTATGACAATTCACACATATGGCAACTGATGCAGCTGTACCACAGATTTGCCGATGTGGACATCCCCTATGGTCACCTGGTGGGGGATGCTGGTTACCCACTGGAGCCATGGCTGATGACACCCATCAGAAACACACACACACCTGAACAACAATGCCATAATGAGGCACATGCACAGGCCAGATATATAATGGAGTGTATGTTTGGGATGCTCAGGTCACGGTTCCGGTGTCTGGACACATCCGGTGGAGTCCTGCAATATTCACCAGCTACATGTACCCAAATTGTTATGGTATGTGCTATGCTACACAATATGATCCTGTGGAAACAGCTGCAGCAGGAACAGCATGGGGCAGGGCCACACAGCCCCCAACCAATGCCAAGGCCTGTACAGGCACAGAGTGACTCTGAGGAGGAACAATCTGAGCGTGCCCCAGTAGGCACAAGGGGGCGTGCCCAGTATGCCCTGGCCTTGGCAAAGAGCAAGGCATAGCATATGCACTGACACAGTAGGGGCCCAGGGAATTACACCTCTCTCTGACTCGCACAGACAGTAAAAGGGATGCCAAACATGACAATACCTGTGCCCAACCATGTATAGAGGGTGTACTATGTGCATCCAACATAGGCAGCCCTCCAGCACCACCCTTAAGTCCAGCACATGTTCAAGGTAAGTCAATCAACCTACCAACTGCCAAATGGAGTAGAATGTGTGTTTTTACCTGTAGCCATGGTATGGATGTGAACATGCAAGGGAATTGAGTGGCCGGATGTCAAGGCAGCAGACAGTAGACACCCATAGTGGCATCATGAGATCTATAACACATAATGGAGTCACCATAGTAGCCAGTACTAGACAGGGTGACAAAACCCACTGCTGGAAATGGCCTGAGTGACATAGGTGTCCATAAGAGCCACACATTCCTGTCAGGAAGGATCACATACCCAACAACAGTTTCAGCCAGCAGGACAGGTGAAGACTAACACAAACCAATTCTGTACTATGGTTTCTGAATGTGCCCTATGGGTAACCTCTCCCCCAGGCCTACACAGACTGACCGCAGCAGGCCAGGCAGTTGGATGTAAGCTGTGAAGGCTAGGAAGTCAGAAACTAATATGTAGGTAAACAAAGCTAGGATCTGTAGTATACTGGTAAGCCACTGGATAGCAGGATAGGTAAGACTACAGACTGAAATGGAGTACCTGACATACCAGTACAGTCCTAGCAAATGTGTACAAGTGTCAGGTGCCCCCCCGCCCATCCAATGTACACTTAGAGTAACAGTCAGGTGTGGCCCCCCACTCCTATGTCGAACAGTAGAAACAGTCAGGTGTCCCCCCCTGCTATGCAGAAATGTAGCAACAGTCAATGACAAATGACCGATGGATACCCTGTAGACACAGCATGCTACCTGTTGGTGTACATCACAAAGGTCAGCACCGTAGTACAAACTACCTGGACGTGATCCACACATGCAACATAGATGGCCATACTGGGCATGCTCACACACTTAGAGGAATGAAGGCAATGTCAGTCAACAGCATACTGAGAGGTCATACTGGGCATGCTCACACACTTAAACACATGAAGGCCATGTCTGCAAACACCAGTGGACCAGACATATCTGGATGTTGCAGTTCTCAGTGCAGACACATGTCAGTATGCACCACTCCTGCCTTGCCCACACAGTGGATAGGAATACAGACAAATATGTAAGGACAACACACTATAATAAGCCACAGGGACATAAGCATAGATGTGTGGAAGAGGGTGACCGTGACAAGGAGCCATGTGGGCCTGTCCCAACTGGCACACAGCCAAAGGGCTCCCAACACATGAGGGGCGGATGTAACCCACTGCGGATACTAGCCACTAGTACCTGTCAGCATGACAGACTATGTGGTGCACGTGCCAGCTGTGCAACAAGACTGTACAAGGAAGTAGCCATCTAGTAGCTGTATACACGCACCTGTGACATATGATCCCGTGTGTGCCCACATGAATGGGGTATGGCCCATGCACACACTGCCCTCCCCATAGCAATAGTATAACAAGCCTGCTGAGGTCATCCAATGTGAATTATACCTTTGGGAGAGCTATAGCTCAGTAATATGCATGGTGTGTCCCATAACTGCATACGGCTGTAGTGACAGAGTAGTTAGGTAGCAGTACTAACCCCAGACCTGTCAATTATGTGAGTGTGTGTTTGTGTGCATGCCTGTCTGTCTCTGAATGTGTAGAGGGAAATGCTTGTTAGGCTACTCACACTCAGTGCAATACATATATTCAACTTTAGCAAGGCTGCTGATGTCACTCACCTAGAAGTACACCTCTGGGAAAGTGATAGCCCAGTAATCGCCATAGCATGTTCTGTAACTGTGTACTGCTGTAGTGTGATAAACTAGTTAGGTAGGTGTTCAACCCCAGACCTGACAGCTGTGTGTGTTTGTGTGTGAATCTGTGTGTGTGTGTCTGACTGAGTAGAGAGCAATGCCTTTTAGGCACTCACAGTCTGTACAATACAAATACTCTACTTTGACAAGGCTGCTGTCACTCACCTAGTAATACACCTCTGGGCAAGTGATAGTCCAGTAATCGCAGTAGCGTGTCCTGTAAGTGCATACTGCTGTAGTGTGATTTAGAATGTTGGTAGTGTTCCATCTCCATCCATGCTAGTTCTGGATGTTTTGTGTGTGTTTCATTGCCTGTGTATGGAGCAATGCATTATAGGCTACCCACTCGCAGTACATTACAAATGCCCTACTTTGGTAGTCCTGCTGATGTCATTAATTGTGAAATACACCTTTGGGGAAGATGTACTTCAGTAATGTCCGTGGTGCGTACTATAACTACATAGTGCTGTAGTGTATAAACTAGTTAGGTAGGGGTTCTACTCCCAGACATGACAGGTGTGTGTGTGTGTGTGTGTGTGTGTGTGTGTGTGTGTGTGTGTGTGTGTGTGTGTGTGTGTCTGTTTGTAACTTGTATCCTGTGTAGAGGTGGTTGTGAGTGTGTGACATCTGTGGGCAATGTGGAGGGGTTTTGCTAATTTCATTTATGGCGGCCCTACTATATATCACAATGTCAACCATGCAGGGATAACAGATATAAATAGCTAAGAGGCTGCGGTGCAAAGCCATACCCATACATGTGACATCAAGGCCAGCCAATCACAGTTAGCAACCCCACTGTGCCTTCACATGTGACTCACAACAAACATACCATGTCTGACAACATGCCCTATATGGACAGATGACACTGACATCAGGAAATGCTATTAGCATGCTATCAATGTAGGTGTAGGGTAAATCTGCTGACCAGTACCAGTCCCTGCCACAGGTGGGCAAGACTGGCACATCTGATGATAAGCTGTGTTCACAGCATGGGCCAGACACCCCAAGTACTATTCCACATGCTACTGTACATGGCATGTGGGAGGTGTGCACATCCTAGACACCATCCATGTCATGGACTAGGGTACACATACATGGCAAGTGATGCACAGCCACACACAATAGTCACACAGGTGACTGGATGATGGATGCAATACCCACCTGTGTGGGCAAATGCAGAAGCTACAGGCCTGTGCCATAATGCAGACCATTGTCATGTGGCCTGATGCCAAGGTATACCCATCACCTGCCCTTGTATAGCCTGCTGGCACTGTTGCCCACCACACACCTGTGCAGACATGCACCCATGCATGTCCAAACTGGCACCCTGTGTGTTCATGTGTGTGTTGTATGGTGTGTATGTCCACATCCACATGTGCTACTCCCCCCAGGGCACAGTGAAGCATGCTGCCTGTTGTCTGACACCCCCTCATACTCACTGCCCATATGACCTCCATATGACCCATGTGGTGCATGTGTTCCCTGCACATTAATGTGTTGTAACAATCCCAGTAGTGACAAGTTGCACTCCTGGCCCTGCTAAGTGTGTTAATGTGTGTGCGTCCCTGTATGAGTGTGCCTGTGCTGACGCTGGCACCTGTTCATGCAGACAAGCATGTGTACGTCACCTGCTGTATATCTACCGTAACCCTGTTGTAGATGTCACTCACCATCACATATATGTTCTGAGTACTCCCCACCAGATCACCCATGTGGCACATCCAATAACAGCATCGAACTGTGATAGCACTACATAGCTATCGGGGGTTTGATACCCTGTGCTGGTAGGTGTGTGACACAAACATGCATCAGTTTTACCCCCCCCTTCTCTGACATTTATTTGCCTCTGTCTGCCTCCCCCACTCCCTCTCTGGCTGATGTGGAGGCCCACGACTGCATTGCTTAGGCAGCAGCATGTGTATTTTAAGTAATGCTCATGATCATCTGATGGCCTCTGCACAAATTGCAGCCTTTCCCTAGCCAATTGCATGTGGCACAGGTGTGGTAACATTTCCATAGCCAGTTGCATGGAAATGCACTCCAATACCTGGGAACATCCTGGTGGTGTTGGCCCTTGTCTGTCACTGTGAGCAGGAGCTAAAACTGTCGTTTGGTAAACAGCATTTCAGATGGGTTGGGGATTTACCTCTAACAACATACACTGTGGAAAGAGGGCAACAAACAGGAGGGGGATGTGCCTGACCTGACTACAGACTGTAAGTACTGCTATACTGCATATGGAGTAATGTTGGATTAACAGTGTTTGTCTGGATATGCCTGTCGTACATGTCTCAATACCTGCCATGTCAGTTCCATGTATATCAGGAATCCCCATTTGCAGAGTCATCTGCAGACAGGGCAGTGTTGTGCCCTTGGTTTCATGTGTTAGCCATGATGCATCTATCTGTGGAATGCCGAAGGTAGTGTGATGATTGCAGTCTGTTGATGGTGAATGCCATGACAGTTATTGACTACATATCCCTCATTGGACATATGTTGCAACAAACCCCGTTACAATGGCAGATTAATGAGTGTATCACAGCAACATGTCTATATTGGCCCTGTGTATGTGCTGTCAGCCACACCTCTGTCAACCTTTGTACATATGTTATGCATGAAGTGGTGCATATGTGCTGTACACCGTAAATAGTGTCATCATATGTGATAACAAGCCAGTGATATATCAGAGTGCTACACATGTCATGTACAGTAGGGGTTACATTTAATGCCATAACCTGGACATTCTGTGGATGTTGATACAGTACTGAGGTCTGTGTAGTAATGGTGAATGTCGGCAGTGTGTGTATTGTTAATATGTACTATGGCCTGTGTACAGACTGTGGTAGATGTCATTGTTCTAGCTCTCCTTCTGTCTGATGCTACATGCTGCCCCACTGTATGGTACTGTTTTACCTTACATGTTTGTAGGGCCACACACACACACATGGCCCATACCACAGAGAGCCATCAGACCAGGCTTTGTAGCAGCCCACTGTATGTAGTGTCATTCTTTGTGTGGCACATATAAGGATGGTGTAGGGCAGATAGTCCATATACTGTACTATTATGCTAGTGTACAATATGTGGCTGTGTTCACATTGGTTGTGGTTATGCACTGTCACACAGGTGTATCCTACCCTGTGCTGTGACATGGCTGTCGAGCCTGCTGTATATGCAGGTACTGTACTATGATAACCTTAGAATGTCTGTCAGTAGCCAATGGCACACGTTATGAGCAGATGTCACCTTCCACACACACACCATGTCTGTGACAAAAATCCCAATGACAGTAGCAAATGTCTATTAATATACCAGCTATACATACCAGACATCCCCTTGCACTATGACATTGGGATTATAGGGGCTGGGGTAGGGATAGACACCATGTCCAGAACATATGGTAGGACTATATGGACATGTACTTATCCAGATAGCCATATATATATCTGAGTACACATGTGTAGTACTTTCAATTACCACTGTCATGGCAACCACCCACTATGAATCCCTACATCATGTGGGCGTATTCCCTGTACATTCACTGTGTGATGGACATCCTTCCTGTGTGTGGGCATCAATGTTACAGACAGCAGGTAGCAATACATCTTACAGGAGAACCTGCACACTCAGGGCAGCCACATATATGTAGGAGGATCAGGACATACAGACAGACTGTGAGTAGAATGGTGTAATGCTTTGCATAGTACTGCTGTTACAGTGTGTGTGTGTGTGTGTGTGTGTGTGTGTGTGTGTGTGTGTGTGTGTGTGTGTGTGTGTGTGTGTGTGTGTATACATACTAGTTTACCTTGGACTGCAGTCTGCCTGCATAGCTCACTACTGTGGGCCTATCCTCTAGCTGGACAGACGTGTGCCTATCAAGTGTTGTCAGTCCACCACACAGGTCCTGTGTTGGATATTACACTGGCAGTGTGTGTGTGTGTTGCATGCTAGCAGTACATGGCTATATCCATTTGTGTCCCTGATGTCTTATTCCTACATAAGGGTATGTAACACCAGCATGTTCTAGGGTGCGTAACATCAGTATTTCGTGTATGGCCCTGTGTTCCTGCCTTTGTCCTCCACATATATGGCAGACTTTGTCCTGCTATGATACGGTTAGGGGTTGTTAGGTAATGGCCTATCATTAATTACTGCTAGCATTCCTACTATCATCCCAGTCATATCCAAGGAAAGAGAACCACAGACTCACCACGATATTCTTAGATGAAAGTTTTATGAAAACAGCTTTATTGAAGGTAAGCGCTTTCGCGTATCAAAAGGATACGCTTCTTCAGACCATGATTTAAAATGAAGCTGTGGCTTCCTTTTTATACAAAACAAAGCATCACCATAATCATTTCAAGTACTAATTAACAATCAATCAACCAATTAGTGGATTAACATAATTAGTAACATAAAAGCCTTTGATACAACGTATTGCAGAAAGCATTCACTGCTAGCATATAAAACTAAAGATGTTTCATTTAGCAAATATCAAGCAAGTGGATAGTTTTTTAAAATCATGAATGTAAATAAGGTACATATATTAAATTTCAGCCTTATAATATGAACTGTATTTATCTAACTGAGTAAATATAGATAGATAGATAAACCTAAATTTAATATATTCAGCTTGAATTTTGTTTTTATCTAATATGATATAATTTAATACAGGACATCATATGATAAGCAGAATTTTGTATTTTATTGATTTATCTATTTATATGCGATTTTGCCATAAGTATCTATTTAAAGTACAAAGCTGTATTCAGATTTTACAGAATTATGCATTATGATATTTTATTATGAAATTCTAAACTATGTGTATATATATATATATATATATATATATATATATATACATACACATTTAGATTTCTATTGATTTTATTGATTATAATTAAAATGTGTTTACCTAATTATTTATTTATTTATATCTATTTATTTACTCAGTTAGATAAATACAGTTCATATTATAAGTCTGAAATTTAATATATGTACCTTATTTACATTCATGATTTTAAAAAACTATCCACTTGCTTGATATTTGCTAAATGAAACATCTTTAGTTTTATATGCTAGCAGTGAATGCTTTCTGCAATACGTTGTATCAAAGGCTTTTATGTTACTAATTATGTTAATCCACTAATTGGTTGATTGATTGTTAATTAGTACTTGAAATGATTATGGTGATGCTTTGTTTTGTATAAAAAGGAAGCCACAGCTTCATTTTAAATCATGGTCTGAAGAAGCGTATCCTTTTGATACGCGAAAGCGCTTACCTTCAATAAAGCTGTTTTCATAAAACTTTCATCTAAGAATATCATGGTGAGTCTGTGGTTCTCTTTCCTTGGATATTTCTTCTGTTTTGTACCATGACTCTTCAGTGGAGCAGCTCATTGTGTCTCAATCATCCCAGTCATAACGTGGACTCCCACAACATTTGTTGGTCAGGGTCCATACATGAGACATACACTGACATTACCACAATGTAATGTAATGAATGTCCCCCTAGGGCTTCACTACAGGGTGTAATTGGAGGCTGCTGAACTACATCTGATATTGTTGATTGTTATGTATCGTACAGGCAAATCCTTTGTCTACTGTTGTACGAATTACGTTACATATCCGCACTGTCTGCATCTACTGTTTTGTGTGGGCCTTGCATCCATCACTGGTTATATACATCAGCATCTATGTGCTGTCAGTAATGGCATACATTATTGTATGGTACACAAATAAAGGTTGTCTGTGTATACATACCTGTGTGTCGTGTCATGTCCTTTGAATTGTGAGAGGGTATATGTGCAATGTATGTATCCCCTTTGTGGGGCTGGTTGCCACACCACACATGTCACAGGTACCAGTTACAGGGCTTGTGGCTGGCAATATACATTGCACCCAGTACATCCACACTATTTCTACATATGTATGGCTACCAATACCCTTTGTCTGTGTATATGTACCCATATATCTTATATATATGATTTAAGTAAAATGTAAGCCTTTTCTAGGAAGATTTAGTATCTGTCCCAGATTTTTGTAAAGAAGTATGGCTTGAGCTGTTAAGCTAACTGCCTGTGTTATAATATAATAATAATAAAGCCAAAGCATATTACCTGTGGAACTTGTTTAACTTGCTTACTTATGTAATCACTGTAAATAGTCTGTTTGTAACATGTAATGCTGGTATTATGTAATGCTGTATCTGCTTACCCTTGGAGCTGTTCTCCCCGGGCCTCCGCTGAAAATGGACATGCATTCATTTAGACTATTCCAGTCAACAAATGTAAAATAAAATAAATAAATATATATATATATATATATATATATATATATATATATATATATATATATATATATATATATATATATACACACACACACACACACACACACACACACACATATCAATTTATATATATACCTGCACATGACTGTCAATGTATGGATGTGTGTGCATATCTGTGCCATTGTACCACTTCAACATAGTACATTCCCTACGGTACAATGGCCTATCTGCATGATATGTTACAGATATTGCCCTGACATATACAGGTGACTTGGATTACTGTTGGAGCATTGTAGCTGTGTTGTGGTGGGTCCTGCCGTCAAGTACTGCATGTGCTGGATATTGGATTGCACAGCATATCCATTTGTGCTGGGGGGGGGTTACATAGCAGTAATTACCAGGTGTCCCTCATTTGTGCCCCCACCCCCATTAACTGTGCTCATGGTCTGTTATGTAGTGGGTCAGTAGTCTGTTCCCATGTGGAAATTATATATACATCTCTATCTGTATATACAGATATATATATATATATATATATATATATATATATATGTATATCTGCATAAGTATATATGTGAAACCCCCATATATAGAGGGATAGAACTGGACATTAATATAGTTCTAGCTGTGTATATGTATTCATATATATATATTCATATATATATATATATATATATATATATATATATATATATGAGTATGTATGTAGATATATATATATATATATATATATATATATATATATATATATATATATATATATATAGATATATACACTGAACCTATGATTGCTGTTATATGGTTATTTGTGAGTCATACATACACATATATATACCTGTAGCTGTCTATCTGTCTACATTTACAGATGTATATCTGTCCATATGTACATGCATGTTCAGCCTATATGTGTGGCCTGTACCTCATTCTCTTGGCAATTGACATGGATAACCTTAGGACTGAGGTCAGTCATTCGTGCCGACACGTACGTGTTTCAGACATATCATCTCCTTCAATATATGTGTTCTACTACATATAACTGTGTAACTTGCAATGTTTTAAGTGTATTAGAGCAAGATATGACAGATATCCCTGTATGTACCCACATTATGGCACACTATGTCCGGGATACATGCATTAAGAGGTTGTATGGTGTGTTATTACTACATTTCCTGTGCTGTTGACTGATTGTGCTGGAGGATATGTATGTGAAATGAATGGTTATGTACATCTGCCATGGTTTACTGGTAAATCACGTAGTGTATGATGTACGGGGTCCTGGGTGTGAGCCTTGCAGAGGCTGTATATTTTGTTTCAGGGTAGAACACCGGCTGTCGGATACAGAGTGAGTTAGGGACATTTCAGCCATTGTATGTGGGTTTGTGCAGAGCTAAACAATGCTAACCTCTGATTGCATTTCCTTACACTCAGCTACCATCTACTTAGCTCAGTCTATGTAGGCAATGCTTACCCCCGCGCAAATACACGTATACCTGCTTATCCATGTGTACTACTGCTATGCACTTATACATGCTTACTAGTGCCTTAGTCATTATGACACTTCACATGTGCAGTTCAGGCAGTACTCCTGTGCAAATATAAATGTTATTTAGTAGGTTATACAGCACAAAGATGTTAACATACGGATTTCACATGGAAAATAGGATGTGCTGCAGTGGGACTCAACCCGGGAATACATGCACATTAGGCGGATGCTCTGGCCACTGCACTATTACTGTTCTGCTTCATTTGCATATGTCTACCATAATGATATACCCATGTTCCCTTCCCCGGCCCCTGAGCTCCACGTACACAGCATCCATCCATTCCCCAGTTGCTAGCCCTGCCATACCATACCTCCACACATTTCCCTCTCTGCATGTCTCGGTACACCTCCAGTATAATGTCCCGAACCAAGCGTCTGGAGGCTCTTCATCCGTTAGTCCACGTATGTACCAGCCTTCCCTTGATCCTCCTCCGATACTGCTGGTGACATCGATGTGACCCACAACTGTTGGTTCATCCCACCAGGGATGGACCTGTTGTTGTGTCAAGAGTAGACCTAGCTGGTCTACAGTGTTTCTCCCACTGGTAGCATCCTGCCAGGATATTGTGTAGCAGCGGATTGCTCATACACCTGGCCAGCCTCATCTCCCGGTTCCATGGAACCAATGCCCGAGGTGTGACATACTGTGCATGAAGCATGCTCACACGCCCCCACGGTGTGCACCGTATATCATTATTCCCTTTGGTATTATGCAGGACTAGTGTTCTCACAGTATGATTGAACAGGCACTGTTCTGTGCTGCACATAGACTGCTCATAATACTGTGGTTGAGCAATGGACATGTGTTCTGGTATTAATCTACACGCTTATATACATTTCCTATACTGTTGGATGACTGTGCTGGATGATGTGTTTGTGATCACAGCAGCCGAATGTGTATCCGCCATGGCTTAGTGGAACTCATGTTGACTATAGTGTGCAGGGTCGGGAGTTTGCAACCTGGCAGTGCTGATTATTTTGTTAATGGCCACAACAACAGCTGTTGGCTACAGAGTGACTAAGGCACTGTAGAACATTTGTAGGCGGGTATGCGCTGGTACTGACCTCTGGTTGCAGCGTCTTGCACTGAGTTAGCCTCTACATTGCTTCACCAGTGTGGTAATTGCATACCGGTGGCCAAACAGGCTTACACCAGCTTGGTCCCGCATACACATTTGCAACGTCGTGCATTTTGTTCACATTTGTCAACCGGGACAATTGGACTGTATGCTTGTCCATTGTCAGTGGTGGCCTGGGGTGTAGAGCTCCACATTGATCCCAGCAACTTATTCCAATTAATACTGGGGTGTTCACATTCATAGAGGGTAACAGACATAACATAGCCATGTCCCCCATTCTTCATGCTTAGTTTACATTAAACTGTCGGTATTATCCATGCTTAGGTCAGATTTACATGTCAGTTATGACTGTTGACAAAGGTCTGTTTAAGGTGAAGTTGGATTCCTGTTTCACAGGTCTGGATGGGCTACAAGCAGGTATTTGGGGTAGGTGTAGTTATACCTGTGTGGTACAGTAGAGGGGAATAGCTAAGGAGTAGGTAGGTAGGTGGTGGGGTGACATTGTAACTGTATAGTTGCCTGTAGGTATAATTGGATGGGGAGCAATAATTATATTCTGTCTCTGTATGTATACATTTGTACTAAGGAGAGGGGGAGGTTTAACTCCATGTAGGTATGGATATATATATATATATATATATATATATATATATATATATATATATATATATATATATATATACACACACACACACACACACACACACACACACACACACACACACACACACACACACACACACACCTCTACATTTTTCCATCTACATCTGGTTATTCCGTTCTTTGCCATGTACAATAGTCTGTGCTGCAGTAGGACTAGTAGTGGGAGTGGCTGCCCGTTGGGTGGCAGCCCTAGCCAATGCACACTATTGCTTACATCCCTGGGGCGGTCCACATAGACCCACTCCAGCCAACACCTGCACAGCTAGGCCCATAATTTCATACCCATAGTTCCCAAACTGCACATCCTCTTTGGCATTCTTCCTTACTCCGGGTGCAGGTCAGGTCTGGCCACACCAGTGCACTCTACCCACTCCCCACTTCTCGGGACCCATCACGTATGTTGTCTCGCCCCATGGATCATCAGGCTTCCCCTACTTTGTAAACTGGGAACATGTGTGGCCTGCCTTTGGACATCGATGTAATGGCAGGAAACCCAAAAATCATCGAATTTTTGGGTGTCCCACAAAGGACATACATGTCTTTGTTTCAAGATTAGACTTGGCGGGTCTCTCCCACTGGTAGTATCCTGCCTGTAGTCCGAGAAGCAGTGGTGTGTTTACTTTTATTGTGTGTCTGAATGTTTCACCAGTCTAGCTGGGGGGGAGGGTTTGCTACTATGTGTTACACGTTTGTTGATTGGACCCCTCACCCCCATTTGCACGGCCTGTGAACATATGTAATTCGTAACTGCTGTATCATATCCTAGCTATATACATGTGTATATTTACACACACACACACACACACACACACACACACACACACACACACACACACATATATATATATATATATATATATATATATATATATATATATACATAACTATATACCTATTTATCTGTATATGTATGCATACATACATATATATATATATTTATATATATTGCTGTATATATATATATATATATATATATATATATATATATATATATATATATATATATATATATATATATATATATATATATATATAAAATGACGTATGGATGTCTGCATATGTATATTTCTATATGTGGGTATTTATATGTATTCTCTCTGTGTATGTATATATTTGTACTACAGAGGGGAGAGGTATATCTCCATCTAGCTATGGGTAGATATACACACACATACCTCTACATATACACATCTACATCTGGTTATTCCGTTCTTTGCCATGTAAATTAGACTTTGCTGCAATGGGACTTGTAGCAGGTGTGGCTGCTCGTTGGGTGGTGCCTCTGCCCAATTAACACTATTGCTTATATCCCTGGGGCTGTCCATATAGACCCACTCCAGCAAACACCTGCACGCCTAGACCCACAATTAGCTACCCATAGTTCCTCCATCTGCACCTCCTCTACAGCACTCATCCTTACTCTGGGTGCAGGTCGGGTCTGAACACACCACTACACACTACCCACTCTCTATTTCAGGGGACCCATCTCGTATGTTGATTCGACCCATGGGTCATCAGGCTTTCCCACCCTTGTATTCTGAGTATGTACACACCCCGCCTTGATAGGTTATCGCAATGGCTTACTCCCATATTATGACAATTTTTGGGGTGTCCCGCAAGGGACGCTCCTGTCTCTGTTCCAAGATTAGATTTCACGGGTCCACTGTGTGTCCCCCTGGTTGTATCCTGCCTGTGGTCTGGGGAGCAGTGGACTGCTTACATTGTTTGTGGCTTTGTTTGTATGTTTCCTCTGTCCAGCTGGGGGGGAAAGGTCATGCTACATGTTACATGTTTCTTGCTTGGGCCCTTCACCTCCATTGGCATAGCCTGTGAACATATGTCATTGTTGGGTGCTGTTTCCTATCATAGGTATATATCTATGTATATCTATGCACACACACACAGACACACACACACACATATATATATATATATATATATATATATATATATATATATATATATATATATACAGGTCTACTTCAGAACAACGAAACCTCACAACACCGAAGACCAAAACAACGAAACCCCACAACACCAAAAAGCACGTAAGTATAACACACACAAAAAACATACACAGATACATATACAACTGCCCCAAACTACCAACCACACCACCCTACACTACAAATAGGCAGGGAGGCAAGCCCCCCTGCACCCCCCACGTGGGGGGCTGCACTCCCAACACCCCCCCCTCTTTAATATTCTAACTCCAAAATCGCACAAACAGACACACAAGGCAAACTTACACCCACACACTACAGTCCCTCACACACACACACACACACACACACACACACACACACACACACACACACACACACACACCAAAGTCACAACACACACTTACACACAGCACTACCCCTCACAAATACACTCACACACGCATACTCACCCACAGCGGAACACCAAAAGCGCTAAATCAAAATCCCGTAACATCATGATTTTGAATTTCGCGCTTTTTGGTGTTCTGCAGTTTTGTTGTTTTGGTCTCCTTCAAAACACTGTCGATGTTCATAGGTTCATATGTAGGTACTAGGCTATCGGCCCAAGGGCCTACAAAAGCCTAGCCAACAAGGTTCCCTGGCTTACGCCACCCAAGAAAGTTATTTTCCTGTGCTACTGTCGAGCAGAGACACAGAAGTGATCCCCGGGGTGTATTTCCTATTTCCCATCCACTCATCAAGATTTTTCTTGAAGAGTGCTAATGAAGAACTTTGCTTGACTTAGATGGGTAGCCTGTTCCAGAGTATGGGAAGTCTCTGTGATAGGAATCTATCCCTCCAGCATGTCCTGTTTATTGTGATGACAAGGTTTAGGTCCCTAGAGCGTGTAGCTCGGAGGGATTGGGATTTCCTTAGGTGTAGCATGTCCAACAGCTCTGGGTTTGACATAGCTTTATATGTTAGGCAGAGATCACCTCTGAGTAGGTGATATGCTATGGAGTAAAGCTGGAGTTTTTGAGGCGGTCAGTGTAGGGCATTTGTTTGAGTCCAGTAATCCTCTTTGTGAGGTACTTCTTTGGCCTTTCCAGCTGCTGCAGATGTCTTGTGAGGTACATTCCAAAAGGGGCGTTGTACTCTATAGTGGGTCTAATGAGTGTCGAGTAGAGGGGAATGATGACCTCTTTTTTTCCTGGATGAGAACCCTTTTATGATGAGGTATGCCATGTAGAAGGACTTCCTGACTACTGTGGCGATGTGACTATCAAAGGAGAGACTACTGTCCACCTGGGTCCCAAGGTCTCTTATCAAGCATTCGGTGTTAAGTAGATTGCTGCCTATGTGGTAGTTCATGGGTACAGAGTTTTTACCAAAGGAGATGACACTGCACTTTTTGGCATTGAGCTTGAGGCCATGGCTCTGACACTAGGCATCTGTCTCAGAGAGGCCCTTCTGTAGGATGTTCACATCATTTGGGGACTTGACTATGGCTCCTAGTTTGCAGTCATCTGTGAACTTCATTAGCCAGAGGCCTTCTGTGTTAGCCTGTACTTCAGAGAAGTAGATACCAAACAGGAGCGGTCCCAGGACGGAACCCTGTGGTACTCGACTTGTCACTGGTTTGAGGTCAAATTTGGAGTCTGCAACTTTTACAGTGTGGGTTCTGTCAGTGAGTCAGTTGGCAACCCATCTTGTGACGTAGGGATTTATGCCTAGTTTATTGAGTTTAGCTATAATTCCAGAATGGGGGATGGTGTCAAAAGCCTTGGCGAGGTCAAGATAGGCTGTGTGAACCACCTTACCCTCATCTACGGCTTTGGTGACTGCCTCAGAGAAGTCGATCAGGTTCAGGAGGCATGATCTGCCTTTAACAAACCCGAACTGGGTGGGATCCAGAGTTTGGAGGTTACCAATGTCTTTGTTTATGAGTTCCATAATGATACGTTCCATGGCTTTGCAGACCAGGCTTGACAGGCTAATAGCTCTATAGTTCCCGGGATCAGTGGTGGCTCCCCCTTTGTGGAGTGGGATAACTGTTGCTGTGCGCTATTCAGTGGGCACAAAGCCTGATGCGAGGCTATTATTGAACATGGTGCTTAAGTGGGGAGCCAGTTCATTCTGAAATTCGTGTAAAACGCAGCCTGGGATGTTGTCCGGTCCCATGGATGCTGTGTTTTTGGCTTTAGAGAGTGCAGCTTTCACCTGCGTAGTTGTGATTACAGGGACTCTGCATTCTTCCTGTATAGATATGGGCCCTTTAGGGGGTGATGGGGGGGTAAAGATAGCACTGAACCTATCTGCCAGGATGTTGGCAATATCAGTTGGTTCTGTAATTTTCGTGCCTTTGTGCTGTAACTCAGAGCAGATCTGGGTGTTGCCATTGAGATTCTTGACATAGCTATAGAATGCTTTGTGGTTGTCCTTGGAATTAGTGGCGATTTTATTTTCGTAGCTAGCTATGGAGGATCTTATAAGAGATCTCAGCTTCTTACTGAGGCTGACCAGGGAGCTCCTCCACTCATGGGATTTTACTCTCTTTTGCAACAGTTTCTTCCTTCTGTTGTACAGTTTGTTTATGGCAGGGGACCACCAGATTGGCTTCCTTTTTTTGGAGGATAGCGTCTTGGTTCTGTTTAGGATAGCACGATCCATGCACTCATGTAAGTGCTTATAGAGTGCATTTTTGTAGGATTCAGCAGTTGTAACTGTATTGTCCATCTGCATGGGTGTCATGAAGTTCACTACTTCTGTCTTAAGAAGCATGAAGTTGGCTTTGTAGACATTTTTTACTGTGGTTTCCTTAATGGGGGGTGGGGGTGGGATGTGGATATCAAGGGTGATTAGCTTATGGTCAGATCGGACAAAGAGGAGTTGACTTCAGGTGTGGAACACTGGTCACTCATGTTGGTAATGACTAGGTCTAGGATATTGTTGCCCCTGGTGGAGGTGTGGATAAGTTGATCTAGGGCATTGGAGTTTATGAATTCCAGAAAGTGTTGCGCTAAGGAGTTGGTACATGAGTAGTTTTCCCAGTTAATGGTGGGGTAGTTGAAGTCGCCCATTATTAGGGTGTTTGGTTGAACCGTAATATTTTCCAGTACATTAAGAAAAGAGGAGTGGGAATCCTGGGGCATGGTGGGGGATCTGTAGCAAGCTACAATTTGGATTGCAGTTTTGCCAAGAGTTAGTTGCACTTGGATAACCTCGGATGCATTATGCTGAGCAACTAGCCTGGAGGTGTGGTCCAGGTTAGATGGCCGAAAAGTGTGGTATGAGTTATAGCCTGGTAGTGCAGGGGTGTTCTCTGGAACCCTGAACCAGGTCTCAGTCACTGCACAGATATCGATGTTCTTCATTTTAAGGAGTGCCTCAAGTGAGTGCATTTTGAAATTTAGACTTCTAGCATTGAGTAGCATTACCCTCAGTTTTTGCTTGCCTGTTCCTGTTATGGTGGTGAATTTGTTACTTGAACCCTGCTTAAAAAAGGCACTATAGGGGCAGCAAGAGCCTTAGCCAGTATCTGGAATCCCAGGGGCGACAGGTGCAGGCCATCTGTGGCAAAGCATCGTGGTCTGTCGACCATGTCATCCCAAGCAGACAGATACTGGATCCCCTTAGAATGACACCAGAAGCTTAGCCAATTGTTGAAGTCAATCATTTTGTCCTTGTACTGCGGTATCATTCTGGGCGATGGCAGAATGCTACTCAGGGCTAGAGTCATACCTGACTGGGCTACAAGATCGCAGAGTTCTTCCATGTCTCTTTTCATGTAGTCCAGGGAGGTACATCTCAGGTCATTCACACCAACATGGACAATGACAGAGTTATATTTGTACTTGTTGTGGAGTGACCTGAGTGCGTGGGTTATGTGGCAGATCCTAGCACCCGATAGGCAGCTGACAGTAACCTTCTCCTTGTTTAGCCTGGTGAGTGGGACATCAGTGTACCTGACTATAGAGTCACCTATAACTAGTGTGTTGGGTATGTTGTTTTGCTTTATTGGCTGTGTTTGAGTGGTACACTGAGTCTGTGGGCTATGTGTCATTTGGGTTGTGTTGGAAAATGGAGGTTGCTTGTGTTTCTGCTTTGGAGGTCTCTGTTGCTTAGGCAGATTATTATTGAGAGCCTCCGTGAATGTTTTTGAGTTTCTATGTGTGGATTTTGGGTGTAGACATAGTGAGACTATGTGATGAGTGTGGTGTGGTGCAAATGTTTACCTTCTCCTCATGACTGTCAGGTTCAGTCTTGGTTGGAGAGAGCTTTACCTCCAGTTTGGCTAGATAAGTGCATCTCTCACAGGTTGTAGTGTTGGGTGGTAGGAGGAATGGGTTGTCTGTGTACATGAGGCAATTTCTACATTGCCTCAAGATGCCCAGATTCATCAGATGTTCTGGTCTTTCGGTGTTTTGAAGGAGACCCATATATATATATATATATATATATATATATATATATATATATATATATATATATATATATATATATATATATTGCTGTATATATCTAATGACATGTAGATGTATGACCTTAAACTCGCTTACTAGTGCTGACATATGCTTACTACTGCTTCTTGCTGCTTAACCTAAGTACTGCTTTATGCATAATGATACTGATACCTCACATGTGCATTTCCTGCAGTAATCTAGGTCATATATATATATATATATATATATATATATATATATATATATATATATATATATATATATGTATATATATATATATATATATATATATATATATATATATATTCTTTCGTGGCAGCAGTACGCCAGGTTTTATATATATATATATATATATATATATATATATATATGTTATTCCATGGGTTATGCAACATACATATTACTAATAACGTGCTTTGGGAAATGATATGTCTCAGTTACCTTCCTATTTCCCCCCATCCTTTCTCACTTACATCCATGGGGCGGTCCCATTAGAATGGGTCCATCCAACCCTGGCACACCTCGGCCCATAATGTCTTACCCATCATTCCTTCCACCCCCTCCCTCCTCCACATCAATCATCCTTCCTACAGGTTCCATCTGAATCTGACCACACCACTATACATTGCCCACTCTCCACTTCTCGGGGCAAATCATGTAAGTTGTCTCACCCCATGGATCTTCGGGTTCCCTCAAATTCAGTCTGCGAACATACATATCATTCTTTGCTTACCTGTAAGGCATGGTATGTTACCCCGAGGACTCTTTTTAGCAGAATGTTTGAGGTTGTCCCGCTAGGGACGAACATGAGTTTGTTTAAGATTAGACTTTGCAGGTTGACACTGTTTCTCCCACTGGTAGTATCCTGCCAGTAGTCTGGGTGGCAGTGCTGTGCAATGCTTAGCAGTGCTTCATAGTCGATTTGCATGATATTTGCCTTTTGACATTGATGTCTTCTTCATTACATGTTATATATGTGTCTTATATCCTTGATTCATGTGTACGTACACTTTATGGGGTCCTGGGAACTTCAACACTATATTGCAATAACACCTCACATCTGGCCTTACTGCAGTATTCCAGTGTACATATTTATGTTATGTAGCAGGTTATACCACTTCACACTGTACAAAGCTTCAGTTCACATGTTTGGTTTGATTTTCCTGTGGTGAGAATTAGTTTGCTGATACCTCATGCATATCGATTGCTATGATGGCTTAGTGGTTAACTACTGTGACTATAGTGTACAGGGTCCTGAGTTTGAGCCTTGCAGAGGCAGTTTATTTTGTTGCTGGGCAGAACATGGGCTATTGGATCCAGAGTGATTAAGGCACTTTAAAGCAGTTGTAGGCGGGTTTGGTTGATGGTAGGCACTGCTAACCTCCGGTTACAGTTTCTTGCACTCACTTAGCTTCTACTTTGCTTAATCTGTGTAGGCAATGCTTACTCCCATGCAAATGCACTTAGACATGCTTACTACTGCTTATTTGTGCATAAACCTGCTTACTAGTACCTTATTCATTATGACACTGACACTTCACATGTGCATTTCATGCAGTACTCCAGTTCACATTTAAATGTTATTATGCAGGTTATACGGCAAAAGGATGTAGAAATATGTTCATATACAGATTTCACATGGAAAATGATATGTGCTGCAGTGGGACTCGGACCGGGAATGCCTGTTTGTTGGCGGATGCTCTAACCACCACACTGTTGCTGTGCTGCTTCATTTGCATATATATTCCTTGTTATCCTCTTCAGCTGCTTTAACCGTAGCTAAGCGATGGGCAAACCCATGCACCTACAGTTAACTGTACTCACGGGTTTTGAAAAAAATAAATACAAGGGTTTCTTCATATTATAGGTTCATAGGTTCATAGGCTGGTACTAGGCTATCGGCCCTAAGGCCTATACAAGCCTAGCCATAACAATTCCCTGGAAATTTTTTCACACAATATTTACTTCTCTGGGCCCCTGTCTAGCAGGGTGACTGACATGATCCCCAGGGTAAATTTCCTATCTCCCATCCAATCATCAAGGTTCCTATTGAAGAGGGCCAATGAGGTGCTCTGCTTGACATGTATGGGCAGTCTATTCCAGAGTATGGGGAGTCTCTGGGTCAGGAACCTATCCCTCCAGCATGTTTTGTTCAATGTGATGATAAGGTTTAGATTCCTGGAGCGTGTGGCTCTGAGGGATTGGGATTTCTTTAAGTGGAGCATGTCCAACAGCTTAGGGTTTGACATGGCCTTGTATGTTAAGCGGAGATGAGTAGATGATATACCACAGAGTATAGATGGAGTTTTTTTAGACGGTCAGCATATGGCATCTGCTTTAGGCCTGTGATTCTTTTAGTGAGGTATTTCTGCAGCCTTTCCAGCAGTTGCACTAGATGTCTTGTGAGGTACATCCCAAATGGGGCATTATACTCTATAATGGGTCTAATGAGGGATGAGTACAGTGGGACAATGACCTCCTTTTTTCTGGATGAAAAGCCCTTAGTGTTGAGGTGTGCCACGTAGAAGGATTTCCTGACTGTTTTGGTGATGTGGTTATCGAAAGTGAGACCACTGTCCACTTGTGTCCCTAAGTCTCTCATCACACTTTCGATGTTTAGTATCCTGCCACCTATGTGGTAGTTCATGGGTACATGTTTTTTTCCAAGGGGGATGACTATACATTTCTTGGCATTAAGCTTGAGCCCATGGCTCTGGCACCAGGCATCTGTTTCTGTAAGGCCCTTTTGTAGAATATCCACATCATTTGGGGATTCAATAATTGCTCCCAGTTTGCAGTCATCTGCAAACTTTGTTAGCCAGAGTCCCTTAATGTTGGCCTGTACTTCAGAGAAGTAGATGCCAAACAAGAGTGGTCCCAGGACTGAACCCTGAGGTACTCCACTTGTCACTTGTCTGGAGCTGGATTTGGAGTCGGCTACTTTTACAGTCTGGGTTCTGTCAGTAAGCCAGTTGGCAACCCATCGAGTGATGTAGGGATTTATGCCCAGCTTAGTAAGTTTATCTATGATTCCAGAGTGGGGGATGGTGTCAAAGGCCTTGGCGAGGTCCAGATAGGCTGTGTGGACCTCCTTACCCTCGTCCACAGCTCTGGACACCGATTCGAAGAAGTCATTCAGATTCAGGAGGCAAGATCGGCCCTTCACAAACCCAAACTGGGTTGGGTCCAGTGTCTGGAGGTTGCCAATGTCTTTGTTTATAAGTTCCATGATAATGCGTTCCATGTCCTTGCAGATCAGGCTTGTCAGACTGATGGGACGGTAGTTCCCGGGATCCAAGGTGGATCCTCCCTTGTGGAGTGGGATAACTGTAGCTGTGCGCCACTCAGTGGGCACGAAGCCTGAGGTGAGGCTATGATTAAACATGACACTTAGGTGGGGTGCCAGTTCATTTTGTAGTTCATGTAGTACACAGCCTGGGATGTCATCTGGTCCCATGGATGCTGTATTCTTAGCTTTGGAGAGTGCTGTTTCTACCTGTGTGGCTGTGATTATCAGAATTTGGCAATCTTTGGGTATTGAGATGGGCCCTTTAGGGGGTGAGAGGGAAGTGAAGTTGGCACTAAATTGATCTGCCAGGATATTGGCAATATCCTTGGGATCAGTATATTTAATGCCATTCTATTGTAGTTCAGAGCAGATCTGAGCATTGCCATTTAGATTCTTGACATAACTATAGAATGCCTTGTGGTTGTCTTTGGAATCTTTGGCAATTTTATTTTCATAACTAGCTTTTGAGGATTTTATGAGGGATCTCAGCTTCTTACTGAGGCTGGTGAGGGAGTTTTTTGGGATTTTCCTCTTTTCTGCAACAGTTTCTTCCTTCTGTTGCATAGTTTGTTTATAGCAGGGGACCACCAGACTGGCTTCCTTTTTTGGAGAAGAGCATCTTGGTTCTATTTGGGATGGCATGATTCATGCATGAGTGGATGTGCTCATACAGTGCCTTAGTGTAGGATTCTGCAGTCAAACTTCCAGATCCTGTCTGCGTGGGTGTTGTGAAGTTTGTCACTTCTGACTTCAGTAGCATGAAGTTGGCTTTGGAGATGTTTTTTAAGGAGGTTTCCTTACTGGGGGGTGGGGGTGGGATGTGGATGCCAAGGGTGATTTGCTTATGGTCAGACCTGACCAATGAGGGGGTGACCACTGGTGTGGATCATCTATCTCCCATGTTGGTAATGACCAGGTCTAGGATATTGGAGCCCCTGGCGGGACAATGGATTATTTGATCCAGGGCATTGGAATTTATGAATTCCAAGAACCGTTGGGAAAAGGAGTTGGTACCCGAGTAGTTTTCCCAATTAATGGCAGGGTAGTTGAAATCACCTAGTATTAGGGTGTTTGGTTGTATCTTAATATTTTCCTGTATGTTTAGGAAGGTGTAGTGAGAATCTTGGGGTATGGTGGGGGATCTGTAGCAAGCTACAATTTGGATTGCAGTCTTACCTAGTGTTAGTTGCACCTGGAGATTTTCAGATGCATTGTGTTGGGCAACTAGCCTGGAGGTGTGAATATCCTTGGTGAATATGGACACTCCTCCACCTTTAGTGTTTTGGTCTTGGTTTTATGGCCAAAATGTGTGGTAAGAATTGTAGCCTGGTATTGCAGGGGTTCTCTCTGGAGCCTTGAACCAGGTCTCAGTCACTGCACAGATATCGATGTTCTCCATTTTTAGGAGTGCCTCGAGAGATTGCATTTTGAGGTTTAGACTTCTAGCATTGAGTAGCATTACCTTCAGATTTTGCATGCTTGTATCTGTTACGGTGGTGGTTTTATCCTTTGAACCTTGCCTAAAAAAGGCACTATAGGGGTGGCAAGAGTCTTAGCCAGTAACCTGAATCCCAGGGGTGACAGGTGCAAACCATCTCTTGCAAAGCATCGTGGTTTGTTGATCATGTCTTTCCAGGCAGACAAATACTGGATCCCCTTTGAATGACACCAGAAGCTTAGCCAATTGTTGAAGTCAATCATTTTGTCCTTATACTGTGGTATCATTCTGGGCGAACGCAGGATGCTAGTCAGGGCTAGGGTCATACCTGCCTGGGTCACATGATCCAAGAGATCTTCCATGTCTCTTTTCATGTAGTCCAGGGAGGTACGTCTCAAGTCAGCATGGACAATGACAGAGTCATATTTGTACTTGTTGTGGAGTGACTTGAGTGCATGCATTATGTGGCGGATCCTGGCACCCGACAGGCAGCTGACTGTAATTTTCTCCTTGTTCAGCCTGGTGAGTGGGACATCAGTGTGCCTGACTATAGAGTCACCTATGACTAAAGTGTTTGGTACATTGTCTTGCCTTAGTGGCTGTTGTTGGGTGGCACACTGGTGTTGTGAGCTATGTGTCACTTTGGTTGTGACTGGTGTTTGTTTGCGTTTCGGCTTTGGAGGTCCTTGTTGCTTGGGCAGGTTAATGTTAAGGGCTTCCACATATGTGGGTTTAGTGTTGCTATGTGTGGGAGTTGATGGTGTGAGTTTTGAAGGGCTATGAGTTGCTAGAGGTGTAATGCAGGTGTTAGCCTTCTCCTCTTGACTGTCTAGCACAGTCTTGACCGGAAAGAGTTTTGCTTCCAGTTTGGCTATGTAAGTGCATCTCTCGCAGGTTGTAGTGTTGGGTGGTAGGAGGAGAAGATTGTCTGTGTACATGAGGCAGTTGCCGCATTGCCCCAGTATGCCCAGATTCACCAGGTGGACAGGAGAAACCACCAGAAGCTGACCCTTGGACATGCCTGTTTAGGTGCTTTTTTGTAAGGTTTAAGAGCTGTTTTTCCTTACCTTTGCAAGGTACTTTGCAATTGTAGGCTGTTTAGTGCCTATGATTAATTTCTCCTTATTGACAAGGAGAGCTGAGTGCTTGTATCAGGTTCAGGCTTTCTAGTGCTTTACAGCAGGTTCTAGAGCAAGTGCTAGTCACAGGGGTTCAGATTTTAGTGTTCCTACTGAGAAACCAGCTAGTTTTAAGGGAAAATTTGAAGTGCAGATTTTCTGGCACCTGGAATAGTTTAACTGTAGCCTCGTAGTGCTGCACAATGTGAAAAATGTGCAAACACACGCGTTTTTATGCCAGAAAGTTGAAAGGGATAGAAATCAGCCCAAAAAGGCTAATAAAATTACAATTTCAGAGCTGGAAACCACTCCTCTAGCGTTAGATAGGCAGTACAATGCTTACCAGTCCCACTGGTAGGCAGTAGGACTTCCCTCTGCCACAGCAAGGTCTGGATAGCTCTGAGCACAGAAAATAAAGTCCTGAGACAAGCAAGGTCTGGGATATGGACTGGCTAGAAAAGGTGGGAAACGAGCGAACAAGATAGTATATATATTTTTTTGTTGAAACAGGCTAAACAATGCAATAATACAGTAAATAAACACAGAAAAGTCTAACACACTTGAGTGTGTAGTCCTAAACAGTAAATGCAATTAAAACTCTACAAAATTAGCAATTTAAAACTTTTTAAATGAAGCAAGGCAAGTGCACAACTGAAAAACGATTTAAGTGGCAGTAATACAGCAGAATAAGTAGCTAGTCTACATATACAGAGAAGTCTATATATACAGAAAGGCAGCTAAAACACACAAACCCTTCAGATGCATTGCAACCTAGAGTACTTGAGTTGTAGCAATATTAAAGCAATTACAGTTATAATAAATGCTCTAAAATACACTCTATATTTCCAAAATGTTTGAGAAGCACTTTCAGAACATAAGGAAATTCAGGCAAAATTTTTTTTTTTTTGAAAGGGAAAAAGGAGAAAGAGAAGGCCTTATCAAATGGTCTCTCTGTATTAGGTAGAATGAGCTAATGTCACTAGACTGGGAGGAGTGTCCCAGATCAGATTTACAGCAGTGGGGTGGGCAACTGCAAAGCCACCAAGTATAACACAAGACACCAACAGGGCGGGTGGGGAGCTATTAGCCTACAAAGCACTAGAGAAAGCCACAAAATTAAAGTTTTTAAACAGATAAAGATTTGTAAAGATACAGAATGCTTTAACTGCAAACAAATCAGTTACCTGTGCAGATTTCAATAAAAGTGCTGTATATAAATTGCTAGAACAATAAACTGTATAAATAATCAAAAAAAAAAAACAGGATACTTATATATTTCAGCTAAGAGTTGGAGTCCACACCTCTCATCCACTCTGCTCAGTGTCTTCAATGTACTCAGTGTTATTTCAATGTTCTGTTGCTGTTGAACACATGGGGACTGTTGGTGGGGATATCCGAAAACGTATGAGCAGTCTCACTCATTTATTTACACTTTCTTCTGTTCTACTTTGCAGGGGCTTGTTTATTCTGAGAGCTCTGCTGTCAGACATGCCCCCTGCACTCGTCCACACTCAGTGTAGGATTTGGAGCTCAGGCAGCGTGCCTTCATTAATATGCATGGCGCACTGCTGTCCTCCTCTTAAACTGCAGTTTACGTGCAGGACTAGTTTAGTCCTGCACGGCAGATTAGTAAATCTGGGGGAATATCTTTGCAGTCATTAAAAACGTGCCTACCTACTTAGAAAAAAAACATGTTTATAGCTTAAGCCAAGGGCATTAACCTTGATATACAACAATTACTGAAAAGACTCCCCTTGCATTTAAAAATCCCCTGACTACACACTACACAAAATTACTTTACTATATATAAAATGCAGTTTGCATCATGAAATGTTTATGCAAATACTAATGTGAACATTTGTTGTACTTGTAGTTACTTGTTTCTCTTAGATTGTCCTTCTAAGTATTAATGGCATAAAATGGGGGTATTTGCTTTACAGTCAACTCACAGTTTAAGAAAGTAAAAAAAGTCCAGTCTATTTCATGCAGTTTTTCTTACAAAGCCATATTTCAGAAATGTGATTGACTGTTTATAGTCTCCAATGTATTCACTGATTTCAGTGTTACTGGTCTTTTTCCTGTTTATCACCATCTCGCAATACCAGACTCTGGACCAAGTCTAACATACTTCTGATTCTTCTAGGCAAATCCTGTGCTTTTTGGTTTCTCAAGCACTTTCCTGTGGAACATTGGAAAAGGTTTCCTTGGCAAAGTCTGCCTATGTACCTTACTGTCAGAAGAATCAGAAGCAGAGTCCCCTTTTGCTGGCTCATGTTTTGGTGGATACACTTTTTCTTTCCTATTTTGCCTGTTCATCAGAAAATGACTTTGATCCTCTGGGAAAAAATGCTGTGAAGACAGTTGCATGATACAGCAGCTTGAACAGCAAGCACACCTGCCTCTCAACATTCACTGATTGCAAGGATAAATTTGCTTCTCTTTTGCTTTGTCTATAGTGAATAATTATTTTCTACAAATACTCTGTCTCCAATTTTTAATAAATTGCCCTTTTGCTTCTGCTTTGCCAGGATCAACTCTTTCTGTAGGTATGATTGTATCTTTACTAATGTAGGTCTTGACTGCTTTCTCATGGCCAGGTTTGGAGCCTACATTCAGTGTACCCTTCCAATTAACAAACCCTGTTGTAGAACACAGTCTCTTCCTTCCAGTTTCTCTGATATAGTAGAAAAATCTAATTTTTCTGCCCACTCTGTTTTCCAACACTGCTATTTTTTGTAACAGCTCCTTACTGAGAAAACTCATACTCAGCCATCTTTTTTATTCATTTCATCCTCTGATTTTTGCAATTTCATCAGTTCATCTTACATTTATATAAATGAAAAACACAAAATGCTACTATTTTAGTTGCAAACAGTTTACATCACAGACACCAATGAAACAACTGTAGTTGCAAACATTATACATCACTTATAAACCATCCAGTCATTGTCAGTTAAGTATTATATGGCTCATTCATATATCGTTCCCACAGATCTCATTTTTCCTATGTAGTTTGCTCCTTTGCTTTTGTAAAGATTCCCAATTCCAGTTGTTTTATCTCTGTTACTGTATTCACCACTTCTAGTTGGTCTAGACTTTGATTTCCATTTTATAGTAATTGCTTTTTGACAGCCACCATAATTAGATTCAGCAAAGTTTTACTATCCCCCAGATTCTGCAAGCCTCGCACGGATGCAGGATTAGTGCAGGAGTTCTAGCAGGCAATATGTCTGCCGTGTGATCCAGGAATAGCCTGTAGAGGCGTGCACAAGCACTCCTGCACTAGTCCTGCACAGACTCATCCCCTGTATGCAAATTACCCCATTTGCAGGAGAAATCCATGCAAATGAGGTGAAGTTGCGATCCAGGAAGCTGGAAACCAGCCGTGCAGGACTAATGTAATCTGCAGAAATGTACTCTGCCAGTAACGGACTACATTTCAGCAAATTCCAAAATGGAGCCGTGACAGCTCCAAATAATGGGTGCATATCATTCAGGAAGCATGCCATTGGCCAAGTATAAGGCCATTGGCATTGCAAACAGTTGAAAAAAATAAAATCAACTTTTATTTTTTTTTTAGCCCATCTCAGCTGTTTAAGCGTAGGGCAATAGGGGGAAAATAAACCTAAAATAAGAATTCTAACTAAAATCACTATTCTGCTATTATAGTCAATGGCAGGCAGAAGACAACATAGCCAGTGAGTAGTGGTTACTAAGGGGGGAGGCTCAGTGTGAGACATGTAAATATGCATTAGCAGGCAATCCTATGCAAATGAGGGGAATGATACTGAATCCCAGATTTCCCCAGCATGTTAGTCAGCTCCCAACAGTGTAAGAGCAGGAATACCTTGGTGCAAGCCTGGGAGTTAGCTGACATCATGGGGGAGGGTGTCAGGCATACTGTAAGAGGACTGGAGCCCTGTGGCTCAGGTTTGCTCCTAGCTTAGCACAGCTAGGCAAGGGGGTGTGTCTGATGCTGTCTAGCACTCTTTACATTGCCTAAGCAGGTGTGCGTGCTGCTCACTGGGTTTTAAAGTAAAAAAAAAAGTAAACCAGGAAATAGCAGCTCTGTGCACATTTGAGCACTGTGTTTAAACAGGAAGGAAGTGGGAAGGGAAAACAGTAGTAGAAGTTAATCAAGGAGAACTAGCATAGCTGGCAGGTGAAATGTATCAGAATCAGCCAATTACACAGGCAACAGACTAGCCCAGCCCAGAACACTACTATACACTATGCAAACACCTTCCCCTCTGGTTTTTCCCATACTCTACACCACCGGTGTATACAAGTGGAGAAGTTTTAACAGACAAAACAACAAAAGGGGCTGCAGTAACTATCATACAACAACTTGTAGAAGAGGCTTAGGGTGGTGATGATGTAAATGCTGTTGACCAACCCACAGTGAGGAGACGGAGAACAGTGTACACACCTGGGTTAACCTACCAGGGGCTACATGAGCTGGAGATAGTGGAGCGCTATAGGGTGGACAGGGACCTCCTACAGCAAATTGTTGAGCTGTGCTGGCCATGCCTGACACACAGAACTAACAGAGGGAACCCATCCCAGTGGATACCAAGATATGTGTAGGCCTAAGAATACTAGCTACAGGTACCTTCCAAAGGCCAACTGGGGATATGATGGTCTCACAGGCATCAGCATCCAGGATACACCACCAGTTCCTGGATGCCATGTCAGCGCATGCCGGCAAGCACGTATATTTCCCCAACACCTGTGAGGCATTGGCCAGCAATATGCAACTGTTCCACCAAATAGCAGAATACCCTGAGGTAGTGGGTGCTATAAACTGCAAGCACATACATATCAAAGCACCACCGTTGAGCAGGGTAGGGTCTACATCAACTGCAAGGGCTTCCCCTCAATCAACTGCCAGGTCGTGTGCGATGCCCAGGGCATATTAATGAATGTGTGTGCTGGCTGCCCTGGAAGCTATCACAATTCCCACAGCTGGCATCTGACACATCTGTACCACAAATTTGCCAGTGGGGACATCTCTTATGATCACCTAGTAGGGGGTTGCTGGATACGCACTGGAGCCATGGCTGATGACATCCAACAGAAATGTACACACACCCGAACAAGAACTCCATAATGAGGCACACGCACAGACTAGAATTATAATAGAGTATGTGTTTGGGATGCTCAAGTCATGGTTCTGGTGCCTGGACACATCTGGTGGAGCCTTGCAGTACTCACCAGCTACATGCACCCAAATTGTCATCATACGTGCCATGCTACACAGTATGATCCTGCGGAAACAGCTGCAGCAGGAACAGCACGGGGCAGGACCACACATCCTTCCCACCATTGCCAAGGCCTGCAGAGGCACAGAGTGACTTGGAGGAGGAACAACCTGAGCCTGCCCCAGTAGGCAGAAGGAGACATGTCCAGTATGCCCTGGCCTTGGCAAAGAGGCAACGCATAGCACATACACTGACACAGGAGGGACCCAGGGAATAACACCTCTCTCTGACTTGCACATACAGTAAAAGGGATGCCAAACATGACACTACCTGTGGTCAACCATGTGTAGGGAGTGTACTATGTGCATCTGACATAGGCAGCCCTGTAGCACCACCCTCAATACTGAGACACCCACAAGGTAAGTGACTCACACATGCCAGTCAGGGAGGTTCACATACCCAACAACAGTCTCAGCCAGCAGGACAGGTGTAGACAAACACAAACAAAGGCTGTGCTATGGCCTCAGAATGATGCCTATGGATAACCTCCCCCCCAGGTCTACACAGGCAGACTAAAGCTGGTCAGGCAGTGGGATGTTAGTTCTGAAGGGTAAGAAGTCAGAAACTAATATGTAGGTCAATCAAAGCTAAGAACTGTAGTACACTGATATGCCTCTAGTCAGCATGATAGGTTAGAATACAGAATGAAATGGAGTACCAGACATGCCAGTACAGTCATAGCAAATGTGTACAAGTGTCAGGTGTGGCCCCCCATCCTACGTAGAAATGTAGTAACAGTCAGGTGTGCCCCCCCCCACAGTCCTGTGTAGAAATGTAGAAACAGTCAGGTGTGCCTCCCAAACCTGTGTAGAAATGTAGTAACAGTCAGGTGTGCCCCCCAATCCTGAGTAGAAATGTAGTAACACTCAGGTGTGCCCCCCCAAGCCTGTGTAGAAATGTAGAAACAGTCAGATGTGCCTCCCCAATCCTGTGAAGAAATGTAGAAATAGTCAGGTGTGTCCCCCCAATCCTGTGTAGGAATGTAGAAACAGTCAGGTGTGCTCCCCCAACCCTAATTAGAAATGTACTAATGGTCTGGTGTGCCCCCCCAATCCGATGTACACACGTCGTATCAGTCAGGTGTGCCCCCCCCACAACCCTATGTAGAAATGTAGTAACATCTATGTGTAGGTATAATACCAGTGGAGCACAGATGCACAGAGGTGGCCAAGGTAGCAGGATAGGTTGTAGAATCTGCACAATAGGCAGGTATGTGTGTGTTAGGTTGGTGTATGTTTCATATGTGTGAGAGTGGTCTGTATGTATGCATGTTGAGGTAAGACCTGGTGGCCACTGCCCACTACCACTGATGACAGGGACAAGTCCTCACAACTGCAGTACCAAACACAATACCTACCAGTATAAAACACACTAGCAGTAAGCCATTGCAAATGTATGGTGGTAATATGTGTCACCATCTGAAAGACTGACATGGCATGGCTGTTGGGCTAGATATACAAGCAGTATATAGGGGAAAGTACCCCAGACATACAGTATATATCGTGTCACTGTGCAATGGATGCACCCTTGGAATAGTACATACAGGTATGCATCATATTATCTGGTCCTGTAGTAGGGGATACTGGTGTTGTCTGCCCAAACATGTGCAGATCACAAAGGAGGTAGGACAGATATATTGGGAAACAGCTGATGTACCTGCACATGCAAGCATAACTGGAATGCCCAATGCATATCTGTCTGTCAGATGCAAGTAGTGTCCATAGCACACATGCACCCAGCTCACCCAAACACCACCCACAGGTACCTCTCTGGTTGTACCCCTGCTGTGGGGAATGGGTACAATAAGACCCCACCTGTATATGGCAATAGTGAAAGAATGCAGCATGCAGTGCAGGTGTCCCATGCAGGTGTGTCGCTAGCTGTAGGTAGCACCCTGCCAGCATCCACACCACCTAATCAAGACTGATAGAAGGTATTGGCATGAACACCTAGCACACCTACCCTGTCTTCCCAGGGGAATATACTGTATGGCAGTCTGAGACTGTAGGACTGACAGAATGCAATGGCCTGCCACATCTGGGCCACATCAACACCTAATGGCCCACAGGCCTCTGCCAAGGGCCTGTGTCTCACATATACTGCCAATGCTTGTTATGTCATGGATACCCAAATAACACAACACACTCCACATACGCCATATGCAAGGCTATGTGGACAAACCACAGTAACATGTCTACTATGTCCCACTGCATGAACTGTGGACCAACACCAACACACAGCCATGATGGGATGATAACTATGGGGCAAGTATCAGAGAATGAATGCATAATGTAAGGAAGAGGAGAGAATAACATGGGGGTGGGAGCATGGTCAGCATGGAATGTGCAAGGTCTGACACAAAGCTGTGTGCACACACTATCCCTGGCTGTAAACACATAAATGGGTGGCTACATACCTGCCCATACACCACAATAGAGGTAATGTCCTGACTCATGGCCCCTGCCTCTGGGTAACCTGTGCGAACCAGTACAGCTGTGAGGTATTGCCATAGCAATATAAGGCCATACTGTCATGTTGATGGATGTACAAGTATGGGATCCCTTGCCAACACTGTACCAAGGTGCTGAACTGGATACACAGACACAGCGAGTGTTTGCAGCTCCCCCTCCAGGATGGCATAACCTACCATGAATATGTAGGCATCTGTCCACAATACTGCACACAGGTGTAGTCACCCTTGTCCCCAAGACATCACTGTGAGCAGGAATGTCCACCTGACAGTACACAAGGACAGAAAACATCACAGTGTATAACAGTACACATGTCTGAATATCTCTAACAGCCGTACCATGTAGCTGAAGCAGCACAGACACAATCAACTACAATACACACTATCCCCTGCACACTTTGTCCCCATATTGCCAAATGATCGACAGATACCCTGCAGAAACAGGTTGCTACCTGCAGGTGTACAACACAAAGGACTGCACTGGAGTACAAACTACCTGGAATCGATCCAGACATTCAATACAGAAGGGCATACTGGGCATGCTCACATACTTACCCACATGAAGCCCATGTCTGCAAACAACAGTGGACCAGACATATCTGACAGTTGCAGTTGTTAGTGCAGACACTCCTCAGTATGCACCAGTCATGCTTTGCACACACATTGGAAAGGAATACAGACATATATCCAAGGACAACACACTATAATAAGCCAAAAGTAGATGTACGTAGATGTGTGGAAGAGAGTGACTGTGTCAAGGAGCCATCCATTATAAGGCCTGTCTCACCCAGCACACAGCCAAATGGCTACAACAACATGAGGTTCAGATGTCACTCACTGTAGATACTAGCCACCGGTATCTGTCAGCATTACTGACTATGTGGTGCAAGTGCTAGCTGTGTAACATGACTGTACAAGGAAATAGTTATCTAGCAGCTGTATACATGTACTTGTGTAATATAACCCCGTGTGTGCCCTCATGTGGTGTGTCAACCTCTAGATGAATGGGTTATGGCCCATGCACACACATTGCCCTCCCCATAGCCCTACTATGACAACCCTGCTGAGGTCATCCACTTTGAAATACACCTTTGGGACAGTTGTAGCCCAGTAATCTCCATGGCGCATCCTATAACTGTGTACTGCTGTAGTGTGATAAACTAGTTAGCTAGGAGTTCTAATCCCAGACATGGCAACTGTGTGTGTGTGTGTGTGTGTGTGTGTGTGTGTGTGTGTGTGTGTGTGTGTGTGTGTGTGTGTGTGTGTGTGTGTGTGTGTGTGTCTGTGTAGAGAGCAATGCTTTTTAGGCTAGTCACACTCCCTACAATTCAAATGCCCTACTTTGGCAAGGCTGCTGATGTCATCCACCTTGAAATACACCTTTTGGAAAGCTGTAGCCCAGTAATCTCCATGGCGTGTCCTATAACTGTGTACTGCTGTAGTGTGATAAAATAGGTAGGAGTTCTAATCCCAGACTTGCCAACTGTGTGTGTGTGTGTGTGTGTGTGTGTGTGTGTGTGTGTGTGTGTGTGTGTGTGTGTGTGTGTGTGTGTGTGTGTGCAGAGAGCAATGCTTTTTAGGCTAGTCACACTCCCTACAATTCAAATGGCCTACTTTGGCAAGGCTGCTGATGTCATCCACCTTGAAATACACCTTTTGGAAAATTGTAGCCCAGTAATCTCCGTGGCATGTCCTTTAACTGTGTACTTCTGTAGTATGATAAAATAGTTAGGTAGAAGTTCTAATCCCAGACTTGCCAACTGTGTGTGTGTGTGTGTGTGTGTGTGTGTGTGTGTGTGTGTGTGTGTAGAGAGCAATGCTTTTTAGGCTAGCCACACTCCCTACAATTCAAATGCCCTACTCTGGCAAGGCTGCTGATGTCATTCACTGTGAAATACATCTTTGGGGAAGGAGTACTCCAGTTCTTCCCATGGTGCATCCTATAATTGCCTCATGCTGTAGTGTGATATAGAACTCTGGTAGGGGTTCTATCCCCACACATGGCAGTTGTGGATGTTTTGTGTGTGTTTCTATGTCTCTGTAGGGAGCGATGCATTTTAGGCTAGTCACACTCACTACACTTCAAGTGCTTACTTTGGTAATCCTGCTGATGTCAGTCACTGTGAAATACACCTTTGGGAAAGGAGTACTCCAGTAATCTCCGTGTTGCATCCTATAACTGCGTAGTGCTGTAGTGTGATATAGAACTCTGGTAGGGACTCTGTCTCCATCCATGGCAGTTGTGGATGTATTGTGTGTGTTTCTATGTCTTTGTATGGAGCAATGCATTTTAGGCTAGTCACACTCACTACACTTGAAATGCCCTAATTTTGGCAATCCAGATGTCAGTCACTGTGAAATACACCTTTGGGGAAGGAGTACTCCAGTAATCTCCATGGTGCATCCTATAACCGCGTAGTGCTGTAGTGTAACAAACTAGTTAGGTAGGAGTTCTAATCCCAGACATGACAGGTGTGTGTGTATGTGTGTGTGTGTGTGTGTGTGTGTGTGTGTGTGTGTGTGTGTGTGTCTGTGTCTGTGTGTCTGTGTTTGTAATTCGTATCCTGTGTGGAGGTGGTTGTGAGTGTGTAACAACTGTACTCAATGGGGAGTGGGTTTTGCAAATTTCTTATATGGTGGCCCTAGTATATGTCACAATGTCCGCCATACAGAGATAGCAGATGTGAAATAGCTGAGAGGCTGGGGTGCAAATCCATACCCTACATGTGACATCAAGGCCAGGTGAACACTCTCAACCCATGTCTCATACACACACACACACACACACACACACACACACACACACACACACACACACTTGCCTAGGCAACAGCCACTATGTTGGTAGTACCCTGCATATTGCCCACTGATAGTAATCATGGTGTGATTGCTTTGGGGTACAGTGGGCATGGCACCTTGACCATCAGTCCAATAGGCACATACATGCTCACAGTGCACATTCCCCATGTTCCCCACTGGACACCTGCAACACCTGTGGTGCCATCAAATGTGACCCACAATGGACATACCATGTCTGAAAACATGCCCTGTATGGACAGATGCCGCTGACACCAGGGAATACCGGTATTGTGCTATCAATGTAGGTGCTGGGTCAACCTGCCGTCTATTAACAGTTCCCGCAACATGAGGCCAGGACTGGCACATCTGATGATAACAATCTGTGTACACAACATGGACCAGACACCTCAGGTGCAGTTCCACATGTCACTGTACATGCATGTGGGAGGTGTGCATATCCCAGACACATGGCACCTGTTCATGCGGACAGGCAAGTGTACTACACTTACCGTATAGCTACCATATCCCTGTTGCAGATGTCACTCGCCATCACATATACATTTTGAGGGCTCCTCAACATGTAATCTATGTGGCGCATCCAATAACTGCATGGACATGTGATAGCACTACATAGTCATCAGGGGGTTGATACCCTGTACTGTTAGGTGTGTGACACAAACATGCTTATGTTTTACTCTCCCACTCCTCCCTGACTTTTCTTTGCCTCTGTCTGCCTCTCTCACTCCCTCTCTGGTGGATGTGGAGACTTACACCTGCTTTGCTTAGGCAGCAGCATGTGTATTTTAAGTGTTGCTCATGATCAGCTGATTGCCTCTGCATGTATTGCAGCCCTGCTCTAGCTGATTGCATGTGGAACAGCTGTGGTAACATTCCCATAGCCATTTCCATGGAAACACACTCCAGTATCTAAGAACATCATGTTGGTGTTGGGCTTTTACATTCATTGTGAGCAGGAGCTCGATCCATTGTTTGGCAAACAGCATCTCAGATGGATTGGGGATCTACCTCTAACAACGTACACTGTGGAAACAGGGAAACACACAGGAGGTGGATATGCCCAACCTGACTACAGACTTTAAGTGCTGCCATACTGCATTTGGAGTAATGTTGGTTTAACAGGGTGTGTGTGGATATGGCTGTCCTACATGTTTTAATAGCTGCCATGTCAGTGCTATGTTTATGAGTAACCCCCATCTGTAGGGTCACCTGCAGACTGGGCAGTGTGTGGTGCCTTTTGTTACTTGTGTTACCCACAGAGCACCTATCTGTGAACTGCAGAAGATAGTGTGAGGATTGCAGTCTGTAGATGGTGACAGCCATGAGAGTTACTGACTTCATATCCTCATAGGACATATGTTGCAACAAACTCTGTTACAACAGTAAATGTATGAGGGTATTACAGCAACGTGTCAATATTGGCCCTGTGTATGTGCCTCCAGCCACAACTCTGTCAACCTTTGCATATCTGTCATGCAGATGTGCATATGTGCTGTACACCATAATTAGTGTCATAATACCTGATAACAAGCCAGTAAGATATCAGACTGCTACACATGTTATGTACAGTAGGGGTTATATTTTATGACATAACCTGGATATTCTGTGGTTGTGTGTACAGTACTGAGGTCTGTGTACTCATAGGTTGGTACTAGGCTATCAGCCCTAGGGCCTATACAAGGCTAACCATAACAATTCCCTGGCTATTTCTTCCCACACTACTTCTCTGGACCCCTGTCTAGCAGGGTGACTGACGTGATCCCCAGGGTGAATTTCCTTTCTCCCATCCAATCGTCAAGGTTCCTTTTGAAGAGGACCAAAGAGGTGGTCTGCTTGACATGTATGGGCAGTTTGTTCCAGAGTCTGGGGAGTCTCTGGGTCAGGAACCTATCCCTCCAGCATGTTTTGTTTATTGTGATGATAAGGTTTAGATCCCTGGAGCATGTGGCTCTGAAGGATTGGGATTTCTTTAAGGGTAGCATGTCCAATAGCTCTGGGTTTGACATGGCCTTGTATGTTAAGCAGAGATCACCTCTGAGTAGACAATATGCGACAGAGTGACAGAGTATAGCTGGAGTTTTTTTAAGGCGGTCAGTATAGGGCATCTGCTTTAGGCCTGTGATTCTTTTAGTGAGGTATTTCTGCAGACTTTCCAGTTTTTGCAGGTGTCTTCAGCAGTACATACCAAATGGGGTATTGTATTCTATAATGGGTCTAATAAGGAATGAGTACAGTGGGACAATGACCTCCTTTTTTCTGGATGAAAAGCCCTTAGTGATGAGGTGTGCCACATAGAAGGATTTCCTGACTGTTGTTGCGATGTGGTTATCGAAGGTGAGACTACTGTCCACCTGTGTCCCTAAGTCTCTTATCACACTTTCAGTGTTTAGTGTATTGCCACTTATGTGGTAATTCATGGGTACATGTTTTTTCCCAAAGGGGATAACTATACATTTCTTAGCATTGAGCTTGAGCCCATGGCTCTGGCAAGAAGCATCTGTTTCTGTAAGGCCCTTTTGTAGAGTGATGTCGACACTATGTGTATTGTTAATAAGTACTTTGGTCTATGTACAGACTGTGGTAGATGTCATTGTTCTTGGTCCTGTTCTATCTGATGTTACATGCTGCTCCACTGTATGTTACCCTACCAGCTTACATGTTTGTAGGGCCATACACACACATGTCCCATACCACAGACAGGCTTCAGACCACACTGTGTAGCGGCCCAGTATATGTAGGGTTAGTGTGTGCGTGGCACATATGAGGATGGTGTTGAACAGATGGTCCATATACTGTAATATTATGCTAGCTTACCATATGTGGCTGTGACTGTGTTCACATTGGTTGCAGTTATGCACTTTCACACAGGTGTATCATACTGTGTGCTGTGACATGCCTGTAGAGCCTGCTGTACATGCTGGTACATGTGCATTCCCCCATAGGAAATGTAGGCCGGTGTTGAGCCAGTCTGCCTGTAGCCTGCACAGTGCTTTGTTACATGCCTAGCAGCTTAGTGTACTTACCCAGTGAGATGTCATATCCAGATACTTGCCAGATATACTGCTGCTGGGCCACCATAACAGTCATGTATGTCAGACAGAGCAGTGGGATGCTGTACAGATGTATGTCAATATCTAGTGAATAGTATGTGGCCATGGCACCTCTGTACCAGTGGTTATCATGTGTCAGGACAGACAGGGGTGTGTGAATGCATAACCTATGGAGGCAAATGTATACAAGTAGTTACGTGTTGTACCCATCTACATGGCTGGGCTGTTAACACCCACATTGTCAGGCTTGGTCCACACACACACACACACACACACACACACACACACACATATATATATATATATATATATATATATATATATATATATATATATATATATACACACACACACACATATAGATGTAGACATATATATATCTATAGATGTATGCATTTGTGTGTATATATATATATATTTCTATAACTACATATATAGATATGTTTTATCTATTTAGATATTAATATTTATACACACACACATACATCTACATGTTGGAATACATTCCCTGTACTGTTGAATGATTGGCCTGGATGATATGTTATTGAAAACATCAGGGTTATGTATATCTGACGTGGGTTAGTGGTAAATCACGTTGGCTATGGTGTGCAGGGTCCTGGGTTCGAGCCTTGCAGAGGCTTTTCATTTTGTTGCTGGGCAGAACAAGGGCCGTTGGATACAGAGTGATTAAGGCACTTTTAAGCAGTTGTAGGCGGGTTTGTGCGGGGGTAAGCACTGCTAATTTCCTGTTACAGTTTCTTCTACTCAGCTTCTAAGTTGCTTAACCTGTGTAGGCATTGCTTACCCCCACGCAAACAAGCTTAAACCTGCTTACTGCTGCTTAAAAGTGCTTACTTCTGCTTACCCCTGTGCTTATTTCTTTAAAAGAAAAGAAAAAAGGGTTGATAGGAAAGTGGTGAAAAAGGGGCACAAAGAGGGAAAGACAGTATGGAAAATAGCTAGGGATGTGCAGGAAGGATGTGAGGAAGGTCCATAGCTGCCCATTTCTTCTACAGCAACAGCTGTGCATATACACTGAATTTGGAGGTAGATTTGGACACTCAAACCCCTGGGAGAGGGGTGAGGACAACAATAATAAGTTGTGATGTCAACTAGACCAGATTACTTGTGTCCAGTGGACATGTGTGCGAAATGGACAGCTATGTATGGGGTGATATTTTTGGGGGGAACAGATTGGTCTTTTTTTATTTTATTTTTCAGGTGAGAGTGGGATGCTGGGGAGGCATAGTAGATATATTTGAGGAGGTAGGTTGGATAGGTTAATAGACAAGACAAACAAGACTCATGCAGGGGTGGTATGTGACACGTGTGGGGGGGTAAAGAAACAGTGGGACTGAGGTCCCACCCATAGGCAGTCACTACTGCACCTTCACAGCCCCGAAGGTGGCTGTGCTGGGGGCCGAGCAACAGAGCTAGGCTGACCCTCTGTTCGCGACACACAGCCTTTGAGCTGGTGTAGCAGATCACCAAACTGCTGGTTGAGCTCACTACACACCACGACCCGGACCTGGCGACGGGTGACAGGTTCCTGTCCGTGCCCACTCGCAGAGGGGTGAGCCCCATCCCCTGAGGTGGTTCCACCTGAAGGTGGTGCAGGACCAAAGGACAGGGAGGTCCCAGGTTGGGCCCCAGACATGCTGGTGCCTGGTGCCGTGGCCAGCTGAGGTGGGGACAGGTGGGTCCGATGGGACAGGCCTTCCCAAATGTGCTATAGTGTTTAGATTTTATCATCATATGTGGGTTAGTAATAGTCAACACATTCCAGGGTTAGGTATAACAACATGCATAAATATTCCCATTAATCCAGACACCAGATAGGGTACAGTTGCATAGCAAACAGAACACATGCATATATGAGACCACAGTGGTAATAAGAACAGCATGCAGGTACATTGTTGGCACCATGCCACCAATGTTGGAATAATTCAATATAGCACATGCATGGGAACAAATAAAATTATTTATCAACCAATATGACATAATCAGAACATTGGAGTAATTACATACCGGCTGGGGTGGGTATGTTGTTTATTGTTGTAGATATGGTGGGGGGGTGGAGAAAGATGTCAATTAACAGCTAGTATATTCCTGTAGTCCACATTACTTTCCTAGTCAGTGCTGTTATCTGTACTTTACAAGTCTTACTACACTATTCTAGAGCCTTAGTTTGGACAGTGATATGGCTGTCGTCATCGTTATACATGAACTGGTTTTACCTGCAGTATACACCTCTTACCTGGTATACCTGTGGAGTGAATGTTTGTTAACACTAACTAACTATTTCTACACATACTCCCAGATTCTGGGTTGATGTTGTGCACTCTTTCTGCACAGACTCTGTCCATGTGTTTACCACATGCAGGTGTACTAGGACATATCTAGACTATTGCCCTCTTCAACTTTTAGTGACTTGACACACACATATACATGCTCTCTTACACAGTTATTTAATGTAGCACAGTGTAGGTGATAGTGATCAGTGATACTTTATTATTCAGAGAAACTGCAATGCTCACAATTCCTTACAATACCAGAGTAAAAAGTACTGGTACAGGGTATAATGTTTTTTATTTCTCAGCACAGTGTTCATATCTGATGTACCTGTGGGAGCAATGCTTTTTAGCACTACCTGAATGTTACCATTCAAAGTTCCAGATTACACATTAGTATTATTCACATACATCACACTCGGTTACTGGACACACACTGGTCACAGCTTGACAACGTGGGGGTGTAGATAGGCATACTTGGCTTATTACTCTCCTAACAGTTTTGGGAGTTGCTACAGTGACAGGTTTGTTCTCATAGATGTTTGACAATCACTTGCATTCCCTGTTTGCTGGCTAAACATCTGGGATTATCTCACAGACTTCCCAGGGGGACAGGCAGTAGATATGGGCCCATATACTGGACATTCTGCTCTTATCTGTACAGTTGTGGGGTATAATTCTGTATGCAGCCTACTTCCACTTCCAGGATTCAGACCATGGCTGTGTCTGCTACAACTTGAACACTGTCTATCGGAGTTGTGTCTGTTATATAGATATTGCTGTATATCTCCTACCTGCGTTCTGTCTTATAATTCTCCTGTGCTTTTGCATTTTGACTTTGTATTACAACACTCTTATACAGATTTCCTAGACAGTTATATTTTGTAGGACAGTGTGGGTGACAGTGATGAGTAATACCTTATTATTCAGAGCAACTGCATCAGTCACAATGCCATACAATACCAATGTAAACAGTACCAGTACAGGGTATCATTATTGCATTTCTGGGCATAGTGTTGGTATCTGACAGACCTGTGGGAGAAATGTTTGTTTGCACTATCTGAATGTTGCCACACACACTACCAGATTTCACATTACTATTATGCACATACATCTCACTCTGTTACTGTGCACACTCTGGCCACAGCTTGACAATATGGGGGTGTAAATAGGACATATGTGGCTTCTTACTCTCATAAGGTTTTGGGAAGTTGCTAGTGTGCCAGCTTTGTTCTCATAGATGTGTGTCAATCAGTTATATTTCCTGTTTGCTGCCTATACATCTGGGATCATCCCGCTAATTTTCCAGGGGGACAGGTTGACAGGAAACAGATATGGGCCACTTTACTGGACATTCTGGACATATCTGTACAGTTGTGGGGTATGATTCTGTATGAAGACTACTACCACTGGCAGGATTCAAACCATGGCTGTGTGTGCTAAAAATGCAACAGTTCACATCTCAGTTGCGTGTGCTATTTGGGTTTTGTTGTCTGCCTTTTCCCTGTTTTCTGTCTATGTGTCTCTCAGTTGTACTAAATGGCCTCTGGGGATTAGACCAGGCATATACAAGCATTCCTACACATTCTATTTATGGTGCAAGGTGTGGGTAACAGTGCTTAATACAACAGTACTATTACGTGATTGCAAATCTACATTACCATATGATACCAGAGTATACACATGCAGTCCAGCAGTTAGACCTTTATTGTCAGGCTATTATGCTTTTATTTACATACATACTATATGAGACTCTTCCTGCAGTATTCTCTGGTGTATGCAGTACTTGCCTTAAACAATACAGGTTTTATACAGGCAATTAATTTACTAATACTTTTAGATTTGTTTCCTATGACAGTACTTGCAAGAGTATTACTGATCTGCCTCATGTCACAACCTCTCCAGGCGACTTCCATGGGCCTTCAGGTTCACGTCCCACTCACTTGCAGCTGTGGAGGACATAAGAGAAATATTTAACCATATATATCCATGATATACATGAGCTGGCAATTATTACACACATAGCAGGGTGATACTTACACACAGCTGGGACATCCCCTGCCATTCTAGCCTCTTGGATCCACTGCTCCAAGAGGTCCTCCTTATGCTGCTCCAGGTCAGCATAGTGATGCCTGACCTGCTCACCAGTTTGGGTATGTCAGTGGCACTGGTGAGGTCACGGGCAAGATGGTCCCAGGCTTCTGCCTTATATTAGGAACCCTGGTACTGGCCCTGCAGCAGTCTCTGATCATGGTCTTTGACAAGTTGTCCTGCCATGACTGTGGACTCCTGGATGCACCAGGACTGCATCTGAAAGCGCACTCCCTCTCCCCTTCCTGACATGGTGCCTGCAAGGGAAGCTACAACAAGTTATGAGATGTATTCTCGACTGTTGGGTTTAAGTAGGGCTGATTTCCCAGACTTTTCTGTGATTGGCCAGTTTTGAAAAGGCTAAGCTATGGGCAAACCTGCTTACATAAGGTTGGCATTGTTTAAAGGGATATAACACTGGACACATTGAGTTAGCTGGCCTACTCATTGCTTACACCTCCTAAGCTGGCCCATGCAATGCTTAGCATTGCTTACATTAGACTTTGCATTATATTTTCTTTTTGGCATTGATTTATTATTCATTACATCTTATATGTATGCCTGGTATCCATGATTCATGTGTATGTACACTGTATGGGGTCCTTGTGTTTTATTGGGGACTTCAACACTCTATTACAATTATGCCTCACTTCTGGACTTAGTGCTGTACTCCAGTTCACATATTTATGTTATGTAGTGGGTTATGAAACATATGACTGTATACTGATTCCTTTCACAGGTTCAGTTTGATTTTACTATAGTGAAGACTTGTTTGCTGATACCTCATTCTTCTGTACTGCTGTGATGGCTTGGTGGTTAACTACTGTGACAATGGTGTATAGGGTCCTGGGTTCAAGACCTGCAAAGCTGTTCATTTTGTTGATGGGCAGAACAAGGGCCATTAGATACAGAGTGATTAAGGCACTTTTGAGCAGTTGTAAGCAGGTTTGCGGGAGGGTAAGCAATGCTAACCTCCGGTTAAATATGCTTACAGAGTTAGCTTCAAAATTGCTTAACCTGTGTGCGCATTGCTTACCCCCAAGCAAACAGGCTTAAACTCGCTTACTAGTGCTTACTACTGCTTATTGGTGCTTAAACATGCTTACTAGTGCTTTATTCATTATGACACTGACACCTCACATGAGTATTTAATGCAGTACTCCATTTCACAAATATATGTTATTTAGTGGGTTATGCAACAAAAATATTGGTCATAATGTGCTTTGCCATGGAAAATGGAATGTGCTGCAGTGGGACTCAAACTGGAAATGCCTGCTCGTAAGGCAAATGCTCTGCCCACTACACTATTGCTATGCTGCTTCATTTGCATATATCTTCCTTGTTATCCTCTTCAGCCATTTAAGCTGCATTAACCATAGCTAAGCGATGGGCACACAGATGCACTTGGTGTTAGCTTTCATCGGATTTTTAATTAAAAAAAGGGTTTGTTTATTTTATTTGTATTTACTTGCTGTTGTACATGAGGGGGAATGTTGCCGGGGATATGTGGACATCTATGAGCGGTCTCATTCATTTCTTAGGCCTTTCTGCTGTTCTTCATTGTGGGGACATGTATATTCTGAGAGCTCTCCTCTTAGACACATCCCCTGCACTCTTACATGCTCCGTGTAAGATTAGGAGCTCAGGTAGAGTGCCTCATTAATATGCATGGTGTGCTGCCATCCTGCTCCTGAATGGCCGCGTCCATGCAGCACTAAGCTGGTCCTGCATGGAAGATTAATAAATCCGGGGGTATGTCTAAGCAATTCTGATTCTGTAGCATATCTCAAAAAAATCATCTCCCCAGTCAGTCCAATCTGCTCACCCAGCATCTCCAACAGAGCATCTGCAGAGAATTCCTAAAGTCTGCCAGCTCATTACACTCCCAAAAATATGTTCCCAGCTACCTCTTTCTTGCCTGTCACACCTTCTACATTTGCTATCCACCTGAGGAAAAATTCTTTGGAGTCTTTTTGGGGTATAAAAATACCTATGTAAACACTTTCAGACAAAGATCCTAAATCTTCTAGACTTTGTTGCATATTTGGGAGATATACATATATCCCCCATTGTCTCTTTGTGAATTGCTTATCCTATCCCTCTTCCCAATCCTTTTTAAGTTGCTCTCATTGATTCTTATAATTATCATGCAATATTTTATATGCCTTACTAATTATTCCTTTTATAATGGCAGCTTCTGTTCTAGATTCTATTAAAAACTTTACCAGTGCTGGGCTTTCATTTAGATTTCCCCCTATTTCTTTTCTCTTTGATTATACTCTTATATCAATCCTTGGTAGGGAAAGCAATCTGTAACCTGCAGTCCAAATAAATTATTGGCCTCTTCCCATTCTATTACCTTTCTCTTTCTAGTTATTTGCTCCTAATACCTTGGTTTCTTTGCCAGTTTTCTCCAACAAATTCCAGCCCCCTCTTGCCTATTATCTGTATCCCTGACCACAGTCATCCCTATTGGCAAAATCTCTTTTTTTCCATTCTCATGCTTGTTTGCTTCTTAGAATACTCCTTGCTATTGAACCAGAGCTAAAGCTAGAACTGTTTTTGCAGAGCAGCTGCATAATCCTTCCCATGCTGTGTTTTCTCTTCATCTTTTCTCATTCATTTTCTTTCAGGTTTTGCAAATTTATTCTTTGTTGGCATCCAAGCAGTGTACTTACTAGACAGTATCTGAATTTTACCAAACACTGTTTTAATGGCATTCTCTTTTCTCAGTTTCTGTTTTCAAAATGGAAAATCTGAAGTTAAGCTATTGATCAGTGTGCAGCCATCTTGAACGTCCCTCGCTTTAATATAATTTGTTAATCTATTCCATGTACGAGATAGTGTAACTCTCATTCTTATATAATCTACTACATATGTTGTCTGATATTTCTCTACTACTCTTTGATAACTCCAAACATTAAAAGGGATAATGCTATCTAAATGTCCTGTACACCTGAATTAGGTCTTTCTTAAATATCTGTATAATACACTCTACAAGATCAGGTATTTTAATATTTCATAATAACTTAAATTTTCACATCCATGGATCCCCTTTTTATGTTTTTGCTGTACTCTTTCCAATTTAGTCATTCTTATTTTCTTATAAAGATTTCATATTGTTATTCCATACTCTAGTTTGGGACTTATGTAACTTGCAAACAGTGATTTCATCATTGCTGTTTTCATTATTATCTTTTTATGCAGCCTATAGTTTTATAATTATAAGTAACAATTTCAATGATGTGATCAGAAAAACATAAAGCAGGATCTACCCATATCCTCAGGTCTTTAAGTGAATCCATAGTTTCAATCACTGTCTTCTATATTTAATAGTCGCTCTTCAATCTATTTCTCCCAAATCTAATTTGCTTACCTTTTGACGCATTTATCAGAACATTATTCTCCTCTGTCCAAATGGTCAACTTTGTCAAGTTCTTTTGTAGACATGCCAGACCTGTAACAAATTTAATTAGTTTAACTATTTTCAAGTCATTCGCATACAGACTGTAGAACACTTTAGATTAAAAAGAGAGGTATCAAAGATACAACTGAAACAAGTATGTACCTATAACAGAGTCCTATTTGTAAGCCATGCAGTTATCCATCTTATCAAGATTACAATAATATCTTGTTCTTCTAATTTATAGATCAGTATTTTGTGTATGACCCTTTCAAAGGCTGAAGTTAGGTCTATATAAATTACATCACTGAACAACTTTTCATCTGTAGTTTTTATTATATTATAGAACATCATGCTACAGGTGGTTATAGATCTGTATTTGATGTCTTATTTGCATACAGGATGTCATTATTTTTTTCTGGAAAACTTGGCTAAGCATGAAAGCCTCTCTGGTTTATTAGCCTAGTAACAATCGTTGAACCTGTATGCATGCTAATATATGGTTTCAAGTCCCAGCCATTTCAATTATTATAATTATTTATTCAAAACAACCTTCTTCATTATATTTCCACAACAAGAAACTAAACTTATGGGTCTGTATACCTCTGAGTTTGTCCTTTACCCTTCCCTCAAAGGTGAGGTTAACAAGTGTATGTCTTCAATATTGTGGAATCTCCCCATACTTAAATGATGTAGTGAATAAAAGATATAATGGTATTGTCAGTTTAGATCAAAGTGCTATCAGGTTTTTACAGATTCTCTCTACTCCCTGTACTTTGTTTGGGTCAGTTTTGGGTAGTGACTCTTCTCTTTTTTAAACATCTTTATTAATTATCACTTAAGACATAGTTACACATACATTAATAAAAAATGAAAAGTAGCCATATTAATTTTTCATTTACATACATTATATAATACATATATGTTTTACTTCTTTACAACTCTCACATAACATAAATTGCTAAATTCCTTCCTTCCGTTAAACCTCACTCCTTCTCCTGAGCATTATTTTGCACATATTTTCCCACATATTCTATTTATTTATATGTAATTTGCTCCTTCCCTTTTATGAAGATCCCATTTCAATTTCTTTTTAGCTCCTTACAATGTTTAGCACTTAGATTTTGATTTCCATTTTCTAGTAATTGTTTTTCTGGCAGACAATATAATTAAACCTAATAAGGCCTTACTATGTCTAGGAAATTCAGATCCTGTGTCCTAGCTCAAAAGAACAATTTATTGCTCCCCAGTGTTTCTGATATAGTATTCTGTAGGGATTTTTTTTTAATCTGCCAACTAATTACACTTGCAAAACACGTTCCCAGTTACCTCCTTCATCTCTGTAAGACCTCCATTTTTTTTGTTACCTGAGGAAAAATTGCTTGAAGTCTGCTTGGAGTCTGAAATGCAAAAGTCCTAAACCTTCTGGACTTTGTTGCATGCCTGGAAGCTATATATATATATATATATATATATATATATATATATATATATATATATATATATATATATATATATACTCCCATTGTTCCCTTGTAAATTATTTTCTAATCTCTAATCTCTTCTGATTGATTGATTACTGCAGTTATCATGCAATATTTTAAATGCCCTACTAATTATCCACCTTTTTGCAGCATTTTATTTTCTAAATTCAACAAAAAGTTTACCAGACCAGGTCTCTACTGTGAAGTTCTAATTTCTTCTTGGCTTCATCCTACTGTATTTTCTTTCCTCTATCTAGTTATTTGCTCCCAGTACCTTGGATCACTCGTTAGTTTTCCTGACAAAATTGTGGCAGAAGGGCAAAGCATTAAAACCTGGAGACAGCAGAGTGCTTCTGGCAAATAATTATTCACTGTACACTAGGCAGAAGAGAAGCAAATTTATGCCAGCAATCAGAGAATGTTAAGAGGCAGATGTGAGATTCAAACTGCTGTATTCATCTGTCTTCAAAGTGTTTTCTCCTGGATCAGTAAGCAGAATGGGCCTCTGCTTCTCATTCTTCTGATTGTAAAGTTCATATACAGAATTTGCCAGTGAAACATTTTCCGATGTTCCAAAGCAAAATGCTTGCAAGACAGAAAAAAAGCATCAAAGTTGACTAGAAGAATCAACAGCATCTTGGGTTTGAACCAGAGTTTGGTGTTGGGAGATGGAGAGGAACAGGAAGAAGACCAGCAACTCTGAAATTAGTGAATAAATGGAAAACTGTAAAGCATCTTATCACATTTGTGAAATACAGTTTTGCAAGAAAAAGTGGCTGAAAAACATTGGACTGCTGTTGACTTTGTTAAACTAGTGGATGGGATGGTAAGACATATAGCCCTCATGAATATAATTAATGTTTAGAAAGACACTAAAAGGGAGAAACTAACTGTAAGTAAAATGATTTTTGTTCATATTAATATTTGCATAAAATGTTTCAGGATATAAATGGCATGTTATATACAGTAAAACAGTTTTGTGTAGTGTGTATTCAGGTGTATTTTAAATGTGGGAGGAGTATTTTCAGTGGCTGTTGTATGTGTTAAAGATATTAAAGTAAGCAAGTACTTAGTTGTAAGAAATATAGGTTTTACAGTAAAGAAGAGGAAAAAAGTGTGTACAAAAGCAAGTTTATTGCTCATATGCTGTAATATTGGGCAGCTGGCGTAGGTGTGGATATAAAAGTGCATTGATTATATTATATGTAGAATTAGGATATTTTCTCTTTTTGTTTTACAAGGGTGATTGTCTAGATTACTACATTTGGCTTAAACTGTAAACAGGTGTTTTTGTAAGCTTGTCGGCTTTAAAAATAAGACAAAATGATGGAAGTCATGAAAATGCTGAGCTTCTTACAACTGCAAAGATATTAGCTTGTTTGTTTTCCACTGGCAAATGTTCAGTGGAGTTGAGATGTGTGCTGAAGGTAGCTATGCATTCTTTTCTGAGTGAAGTTTACAAAGACTCATTGCTGAGTACAGTTCCATGGAAAGAAGTTGTCTGCAGGTGCAAGCAGTTAATCTTGAGAATTCTGAGCATTCTTTGCTGAGAGAAATGCAAAATGTAAAGGTTCAATGGCAAGCAGTTTAGTAAAAAAAACTAGTTTGAAATTATGGGAAGTGAATATGAGGTAACAACATCTCTAGCAGCCTTAATACTTTAATGCAGTTAATAGATTAGTGGATAATTTAGTGTTATTTAAACATAGCCAGTGCACTTTTTCTTAAGGCTACAAGTTAATGTTTCCTGAAAACATACAAGCTGTTTTTCATATCTGGGAGCTGAAGAAAAATAAGAAATGAACAGACAAAAATCAGTTTAAGTGGGAGCACAGGCTACAGCATGTGCTTTAGCATGGATAACCTTAATTTTAGGTTAGATAATGCTGGGTCTATATTAGAATCTCAAAGGTTTAAATCTTTGAATCACTAAATATCGAACTTTAGTGATCGAAACATTAAACTATTGAAATTCTAGTAGACCCTGTAAAAAAAAAAAAAAACAGTAAAGGGTATTTAGGCAGGGGGGAAAGCCCCCCCTGCAGCCCCCCACACCCCCCGCTACTTAAATATACTAACTTTGAGATTGCACTTTAATGGAGTATAGTGCAGAAAGGGAAGATTTCCCTTTCCTACATTGTTGCATGATCTCGGAGTTGGTATATTTAAGTAGCGAGGGGTGCAGCCCCCCATGTGGGGGTGCAGGGGGGCTTGCCCCCCTGCCTACACTCGTTAGTTTTTTTTTTTTTTTTGGTCCTAAAAATATTTTTATAGGTATTCCATCATTTAATAGTTCGATGCATACAGTTTGATGTTTATGCATTTGAACTATTAAACTTTCATGATTATAATATAGACCTGATAATGCCTGTAGGTACAGCCATCAATTTGGGGCAATCACTTCCTTCTGGTGGGTTAAATTTCATGTTTTTTTGAAGATGTATATAGTTTTATGTGTTTGTTCCAAGTTAATAGGGGATGGAGGTGTTTTGTGTTTAGTTTTTTGTTTGAGAGTTTTCACTGTAACAAAAAGTCTTGAAATGTGACCTAGATTCAAATGGAGATGAGAGGAAACAACTGTACAAAAGATCAGCCTGCTAAATATTAGTATATGCAAAAGATGGAAATACACACACTGTCATGTACAATTGGTGGCAAGAATAGCTTTTTATCATGATGGCTATGCTGTCCATATTATCCTGAAACATGAATTGCCTTACAGGTATAGATAAAAAAGAAAGTGTATTGAATTATATTAAGAAATGCAGAGTGCAAATAGCAATGCTACAGGAGACACAATTGGAAATAAATGAGCATGTGAATTTGACAGAGGGGATTTTGAATGGATATTCAGCATTAATCATGGCCAGAGCAAAAGAAGAGCAATTATACTAGTTGCTAGAAGGGCTCCAATAGTGATATATGGGGGAGAAATGACAAATATGGTAGATTTGCTGTAGTAAGATGCTACTGGCAAGGAAGGAGGATTAAGCTGGCATGCATTTATATTCCACTGAAAACAGCTATTATGGAGCTTAATAAAATTTTGTGAGAAATAATTAGCTTTCAGCAGGGAATATTATTTGTAAGTGGAGACTGGAACTTTATTCCCAATAGTGAGGATGTATCAGGGAGACCCAGAAAGGACAATATAACAAATGAGGGTAGATTTCTGAAGAAATGAAAGAAAATATTTGGTATGGAAGATGTGAATTCAGTAGCAGAAACTTGGACAGAATTTACATACTATTCCCGACAATAATTGGGCTAGACTAGATAGAAATTATATTTCATAGGAATGTTAATTGAAAGCTTTGACACACACACATCCAATAACTATTTCTGATCACGCAGCAATAAAAACTAAGAAAAAATGTAGTGTAATGAAGTAAAAATAAGACACTGGTGCATTCTCACCTAACTCTTAAAAAAGAATTTAAGGAATGGGTAGTGGAACTTATTTGAGAATTATTAGGGAAGACATAAATATCTTCAGAAGTTATAGCTAGTTACTGGGATAAAATAAAAATGGAGTTTAAAAACAGTTGAAATGAAAGAGAAAGGGATATTGTTAACAAGTAATAAAAGTTACTTATAGGGACTGACAAAGGTAAAATTATAGCAAAATCAGGGGACTCTCGCAGAATAAGAGGAAGGAGGAAATGCAGACTGCTAAAGAGAAAATAAGGAAGTATTTGGATAACATGCAGAAGTTTAGAAAGCTTGTAGTTAAGCAACTATTTTTGATAACTCCAGAGCATAAAAACACAACAACGTAGGTAGCAGGACATTGAAAGGGTTGTCACCAAACTTAGAGAACCAATAACAGGAAAGATAAACAGAAACCTGTAGACTTTTAGAGAGATTCTAGAAATTTATGAAAATGTGTATAAGGCAGAGAAATGTGGAAATCAAGAAAGAGTACAGATGGAAATATTTATGAAAGACTTGATGATGCCATAGTTAGAGGTAGACAAGGCTGAACAATTAACAATCAAGATAGGAGGTGATGTATAATCAATCTTCAGGAAAGTATTTAGGAACAGATTGTATTCCTGTGGAAGTTTGGAAATTAGAAGGGAAGAAAGTAATAAAGATCTGGAAGATTTTGTGTAACAGCATTTTAAAAGGAGGGGAAGTGCCAACATTTTGGAAGGAAGCTGTGGTGGCTGTGCTACCTAAAGATTTAAAAGACACTTCAGACCTAGCTTCAATTTTAAACTATGATTATAAAGGGTTTATGTCTATACTAGCTAAAAGAATGGCAAAGGTGTTGCCAAAAGTGATAGCTATGGATCAGTGTGGTTTTGTGGAGGGGAGTCAAACATTTGACAATATTAATAAAACAATTATGAAGGTGAATGTAAGACAATACCGTTGTTGCTGGTGGGTCTTGATGCAGAGAAAACATTTGACAGAGTAAGCTGGGATTTCATAAGTAGGACATTGGAAACATTTGCATTCCCTGATACAATAATAAAGTTAATTAGAAAGATATATGAAGGATCAGAGGCAAGAATTAAAGTGGGAGGGTTCTTTGCAAATAAGCTGTGTTTAAAACGGACAGAGGAACCAGGCAAGGATGTCCTGTTTCCACTTTATTTGCTTAATATTTAGAGCCATTGGCAAAGAAATAAGGGACTCAGAAATACAAAGATATAATTGGTATGGTAATCAAGAAAAGTTGGCTTTATTTGCAGATATTATTTTAGACCTGATAAATTCAGAAGAGGACATCTCAGTGTTGTAGAATATTTTGAAACAGTTTTGTTTCTTTTTGGGATATAAAATTAATGAAGATAAAACAAAGGCTGTACCCATAAATTATGAACCCATACAAGAATTGATTCAGCAGTACCCATATTTATGGGGACATGATAAGATGAAGTATTTAGTAGTATGGATGAAAATGGCTTCTGTTACAGCAGCTAAGGATATGTGGGAAGACACTAAAGAAAAAATAATACAAACATTGAGAAACTGGAACTCTAATTTATGGATGGGTCAAGCAGATTTTAAATATTCCCTACAGAGTACTCTACCCAAAATGTTGGGTGAGCAAATGGCTATAACTAAGGAAATTATTCTTTTGAGCTGGGATGCTTGATCTGAATGGCCTATATATAAAGCCTTTTTAAGTTTAATTCTGTTGGCTGCCAAAAATCAATTATTAAAAAATGGAAATCAAAGTCTACACCAGCTGTATTTGAAATATTGAATATTGCAAAAGATATAAAAGTGCTGGAAGAGGGATCTTTAAAAAAGGGAAGAAGCAAATTCCATAGAAGTAGATGGAAACTGTGGGAACAATACATGCATAATAATGTTCAGGAGGAGGAGGATTGAGGTTTAAGGGACGGCAGGAACTCAGCAATTTTTATAATATTGGATTGATGATAGTCGCAAAGAAAGTATATGTGATGTAGATTGTATTTAAATGGAAAATGTTAAAATGGTTTGTTTTCTTTCTGTTAATGTAAGTTTGCCTATGTCTTAAGTGATAATTTAATAAAGGTGTTTAAAAATAATTGGTCTGACTAATGCTAAGAGGGAGTGATCACCATTTGACTTTGATGGTATTCCATTGGTAATTGGCTATGCTAAATACAAGGATTTCCTGACAGCCATTGTCACATGATGGTGAAAAGAGAGAGTTATCAACCCATGTTTCTAGATCCCTGACTACATTTTTGGTTTGAGTAGTGTGTAGTCTATATGGTATGATGAGTGGAGGGGTTGTCTACCTAAAGTAATGATGCTTCGCCTTTTAGTATTAACTTTAAGCCCATTTTGGTACAGGAAGAGTTTATGTGGCAGAGTTCATTCTGGAGGATTTGGGTATCAAAGGGTGACTTAACCCCCAGTTTATAGTCCTTTGCAGACTTTGTTAGCCAGAGGTCATGGCACGGCTCTCTACTTAGAGATCTGGGAAGTTAATGCTTAAAGGGACAGGTCCCAGTACCAAGACCTGAAGGACATCTATGGCCACTTTTACATTTTCTAATGAGGCATCTACAACTTCTACTGTGTGATTTCTGTCCATCTTACCACATATGGGACACATTTTAAAGAATATAGCTTTTGTATTATGCCGACATGTGAAATGGTATTGAAGGCCTTAGCCAGCTCAAGATACTCAGTGTGAACTCTATGGCCACTGCCTACTGCCTCCTTAACCATTTCAAAGACTTTTACCTGATTTAATAGACAGGATCTGCCTTTCACAAAGCCAATATGATGGGATTCAAGTCTACTAAAATTCTTATATTGTAGTTTATGAGGTCAGTTATATTACATTCCAATGCTTTTCAGATGAAGCTTGTAAGGCTAAAAGGTCTGTTATTACCTGGATCAATTGTAAGGCTAAATAGCTTAAGGAGTGGTTCTGCAAAGGCATATTTAACACTATTAAATATATGGCATTAATGGCAGGACTCTTAACAGTGAAGTTGTTGCTTGCTTAGCTCTTTAAAAATCCATTGCTTGCCTATCTCTAATGTTGTCAGTGATTCATTCATTCTCTAATACCTGTTTTATTCTATGCAAGGTTGAGGGATAGCTACAGCTCACCTTGAGATTTAATGGACATAAGCTAGAAAGAACTAATCCTGGACTGGATGCCACTCTACCACAGGGCACACATGCACAAACAAATGCAGACACACACACACACACACACACACACACACACACACACACACACACACACACACACACACACACACACACACACACGCATACACACAGAATGATAGAAAATACAAGACAAATGGGTCCTGTGACCATTTAGCCCATGCTGATTCCCCGCTCAGAGCTTACCTCCTTTTTTCAAAGAGCAACATGCCAGTCACTCCAGGAGTGAATTTATGGATACTTCTTTAATGGTCTAACTTCTTTTTGAAGGAAGATAGCGTTTTGCATTACTTAATTTGGAGTAAGTGTGTTCCAGGAAAGGATTAAACCCTGTGTGGCAAATCTGTCTCTTTACAGTGTATTGTTTATTTGCTGAAGCAAGTTTAGATCCCTGGTTCAGGTATTAGTGGGACTGACTGATTTGTGGAGATAGGCAAAGTCTTGGACTACTGCACTCCTTATGTCCTAAAAGGCAAGGCACAGATTGCCATTAAAGATTCTACAGGACACTGAATAAAGGGACAGTGCCTCCAGCCTTTTCTGGTCACGCTTGTCTTTTAAGTCTATGATTTTTTTTTTTAGTTAAGAACCTCTGGGGTCTTTCCAGTTGCTTGATATGCCTAGTAAGATACATCTCAAAAGGGGCACTGTAATTGTTTATAGGTCTGATTAATGCAGAATACAGAGTTTTAAGAACTTCTTTGGATATAGATAAAATACCTTTTCCAATCAATTACACCAGGTAAATAGATTTTGTAACCACTGTTGCAATGTGATGGTCAAAGGCAAGAGCATTATCTACCCATGTTCCAAGATCCCACACAACACTTTAATTTTAAAGTGGTATATTGTCTATAATGAAATATGGACAAAAGGAATTTTTTACCAATGTGATGATATTGCACTTTTTAACATTTAGTTTTATTTGTTTTTTGAGCACTAGTTGTTGACGTGTGTGTTCCAGTTGGAGCTTCTGCGTATCAGAGGATACCTGAGGATGGTACCAAATTTACAGTTATTTGCAAACTTGGTTAGCCAGAGATATCCATTTGTAATCTGGAAATCTGCAAGCAGTTGCCAAATAGAGTTACCAGTACAGAGCCCAGAGGAATACTGCTGGCCACCTTCATGTTTACTGAGGGTGTACCTGCCACCCTCATTACATGGGTTCTATCCCTCCACTCATAGCCGGCCTTAGGCATAGGCCAACTAGGCGGCCACCTAGGGCATCACTCTAAAGCAGGGGCACTTTTTCAGTGTTTATTTGGTATAGGTAGACCAGGATGGGGGCACCGGGTGGTGTGGTGGGGGGCACCCTGGAGCCCTTTTGCCTAGGGCACCAGTTGACCTAAGGCCGCTCCTGCCTCCACTAATTTGCTATCTACCTAAGTATGGATCTGTGGGGAGCTTATTTGGCTTGTTTATTATGTTAGCTTGCAGTATGGTGTTAAAAGCCTTAACCCAGGTTGAGATATGATGTACAGACAGTACGTCCACTGTCCACGGTTTGTGTTACTCTCTGAAAGAAATTGACTAGATTCATTAAACAGGCTGTACCCTTAACAAAACTGAACTGCTGAGGATCAAGTCTTATTTATTTATTTATATTTTACGGAGATCAAGCTTTATAACATTTTTGATAATGTTAATGAGGTCAGTTATGATACTGTCCATGGTTTGGTGGATTAGACTAGTCAGACTAACAGGTCTATAATTTCTGTGGTCAGTGGTAGGTCCACCTTTGTGAAGTGGCATCACAACTGGTATGCACCATACTTCAGGGAAAAATGGTGGCTAAGCACAGGTTAAACAACTGTAGGAGCAGGTCCATTAGGACATGTTTTGTACTGTTTATTAGGTAACTGGGTATAATATCAGATCCCATGGATGATGTATTTTTCATTCTGCAGAGTAACTCTAGCAAATATTTTTTGGTTATGATGGGGGATTTGAAATACCGTGTCATATATGGGGTGTGAGTAATTATTTTGGGGTGAAATTTGTACTGAAATTATTTGTTAGCATGTTGACTGTCTATTAGATCCAGCAGGTAATGTTATTTTGGATACGTTCTGAACAATGTTGGGTGTTATTCCTTAGTTTTCTAATGTAACTAAAGAAAGATTTTTAATTGTCTTTAGCTTATAATGGTAGTCTAAGTTCATGGGATGACTTCATATTCCTTATGGTGTTTGATAGTTGCTTTGATAGCTTTTTAATGTTAACTTTGATTTTTTTGTTTTTATATAGACATAGAACACCAGGCTGAGTTACCTTTAAGCTTCTCATTTTGTTTGGATCTGGTAGGGACTGCCAGGTCAGTGCATTCATCTAGGTGTATGTAGTTTGTTTGTTTGTTTAACTACCTACTGTGTCAGTATCTTGGGTAATACAATTAAACTTGAATTCTGTGATTTCATCATATAATTATAGAAGGTTTGTACATCTGAAGTCACTGAACTTCATAATGTTTGAAGATTTTGAAGAAAAATGTTACCAGTTTGTCATCAGAGTTAACTGGAGAAGGTAATTCCTGTGGAATACACAGATACACACACAGAAATACACACATTCACACAAGACTTGATGGCTCCCCTAATGGCATGTCCTTGGGACGTAGAAGGAAAATTGCACACCATCAAAGACCTATACAGACACAAGAAGAACATGTAAACTAGTGCATGGAGTACAGCAGCTACGCTCCAAAATCAAGAAAATCACAGACTTGTTAAGCACCTAAGGTTGAAAAAAGTGCCACAGTCTTTTAAGTACCTCTAAGTGCTGCTAAGCTATAGTCATGCATGGAGTGCAACAGCAACCAATGCTAGTGACCACAGAATAGCTGCAGAAGCTCAAACAGTTTTAAAAGCTTTAGAGACTTAATGCTGCCAACGGGTGATGGGGCTAAAGCTTTTAAAGCTGGTATTTCCTCAGGGAACGCATTGCTTCTGCCTGCTGTCTTTGTGTGTCAGCAGTATTCTATGGCTTTCAAAAATGTAAAACACTTTGTACTCCTACACTTTTTTTCTGTTACTAGTAGTACATAGAGCAGATAAATCTCTAGGCAGTGCAAAGAATTTTGATTCTTTGTGTCTCTGATCACAATTCTTTTTATGTTTTCCTCAATATGGATGTCAAGAAATTCATCTCTCAAGCTTCACTTTGCTCTGGTTTTCAGGTGAATCTCTAGAAATGTATAGGATCATGGAACATTACTAGGCTAATGGCCCTATAGCATTTTTCAGCCTAGCCATTTATGTGCCAGTTTTCAATGCCCCTGGGCTAGAATTGCTTTGGTATATGTCTGTGACTTAGGGCATCTATAAACTGCTCCTGTCCACAAGGGCCAGAGGTTACAAGCCAGGGCTGAATTTGCAATTTCCCATCCATTGATCTTAAGGAAAAATTCTGTTTCACATGAATGGGGAGTCTGTTCCAGAGATGGGGTAATCTCTGAAACACATATCTGTCACTTCAGCATGTTTTGTTTATGCCACAGACAAAGTTTAGATCTTTAGATTGGGTAATGCTAATGCTGTTTGTTTTGTGAATGTGTAGCAGATCCATCAGGGCTGGATCGGAAAATGCCTAGTAGCTAGCTCACCCCTCTGTAGTCTGTAGGAGATCGAGTACAGGGACAGGGCTTTGAGGTGGGCCACATAGGATATATTATTTACACCCTGTATTCTTTTAGTGAGGAACCTGTGTGGCCGCACCACCTGTTGCAAATGCCTGGTCAGGTTCATGCTGAAGGGTACACTGTATTCAATTATTGGCTTAATGAGGACTGAGTATAGTGGGACTATGATCACCCTAGATCTGGATGCCATGCCCTTACATATAAGTTGTGCCATGTAGAAGGATTTTCTCACTGTCATGGACATGATGATCAAAGTTCAGGTTGCCATCAGTATGAGTTCTCAAGTCCCTTATCACTGGTTCTACTTTTAGGGGAGTGTTATCAGTGCTGTAATTTGCAGGTGTGGTCATCTTCCTAAAGGGTATGTAATTTTTACATTGAATTTTAGGCCATGGTTCTGGCACCACTTATTTTTCGGTGTCAGATATTCCTGGAGAATATTTACATCTTTTGGAGATTCATTGGTTGCATCCAGCATGCAGTCATCAGCAGATATTGTTATCCAAAAGCCTTTTACATTTGTCTTGACTTCAGTGAAGCATATTTCAAACAGAAGAGGTGCCAGTACTGAGCCCTGTGGGACACCACTAGTAACAGGCCTCTTGGTGGAGGTGGATTCCCCCACCCTAATTTCATGTGTCCTGTGAGCCATTTGGCTGTCCATCGGGTGACATCAGGTTTTATGTCTACATTTATGAGTTTGTCTATAATACCCAAGTGCCATGTCAATGTAGGCAGTATCTACCATATTGCCCTTGTCCACAGCTCTAGTGACCTTCTCAAAGATGTTCACCAAGTTTATTAGGCATGACCTATCCTTGACGCAACTGAATTGGGATGTGTCCAGTGTTTGAAGATTTCCTATGTCTTTGTTTATCAGGTCCACAGTAATTCTTTCCATGGCCTTGCATACAAGACTAACCTTACTTATAGGTCTGCAGCTTCCTGGGTCTGTTAATGGTCTACTTTTGTGTAGGGAGATAAAAGTTGCAGTCATACATTCCTTATGGATGAAGCCTTTCTGGATGCTGTGATTGAATAGAGATTCCAATGGGCCTGACAGGTCATGTTTCAAGCTATTTAGAAGGCATCTGAGAATATTATCAGGACCATTGCTGCAGTTTTAGCTCTGGAGAGTGCAGAGAGCACATATTCTCTAATCATAGTTGAGGGAGAAATGGAAGAGGGTATTTCCTGGGGGGGAAACTGGGGATGATAGTGGAGTGAAATTGGAGCTAAGTTAATCCAGCCAGCAAATTTGCTATATCTCCTGTTTTATAGAAGTTTCATTTACTATTAGTTCTGCACACTGCTGGGTGCTCCTTGTAAGGGTGTGTACATAACTGAAAAATGTCTTATGTTTATCCATAGCCTTGGAGGCTATTTTTTTTTTTTTTACTAACAGTTGGCTTTGGCGGACTTAAGTCCCCTGAGTTATTTATTGAGACTGATGAGGGAGATTTTTGCCTTTTTGGAGATAGCCCTTCCTATTTTGGGACAGGATTTTCTTTCTTTTGTTGTACATCTTATTTATACAGGGGTTCCACCAAGGGGGCTTGCTGTTGTGAGTTTGTCTTATTTATTTTGGTTTAGTACTACTGTTTCTATGCAGTTATTTACATGCTTGTATTGGGTTTCCATTAAACCTTTTGCATAGCCCACTGTGTCCTCTGAATTTGGAGGGGCTTGGGATTTAGCTATGCCTTCACTTAATAGGGAGTAGTTAGCCTTGAAAAAAATTTTAAAGATTCTGAGGTTTGCTGGGAGTTCAGACTTTATATTTATTTCAAGGGTTACTGCTCTGTGGTCTGATTTGACCAGTGAGGACATTACACAAGGTGGGGTGGGGGGCAACTTTCCCTCATATTTGTGATTGCCAGATCCAGGATATTTGCACCCTTAATATGTCTGCAGACTAGCTGTTCCAGGGTGTTTGCACTGACAAAATGCAGTAATCTTTGAGCCCACATTTTAGTGGTTGTGTATGTATCCCAGTTTATGGTGGGATAGTTGAAATCACCCATGAATATTGTGTTGGGCTAACTTGTGAGTGACTCCAGTAGATTCAAGCATGTTGTATAGTTATCCTAGGTCATAGATGGTGACCTTTAGCTGGCAAATATATGGCATTGGCCCTTACCTAAGGTTAGCTTGATGTGGACTAGCTTAAGCTTGTCATATTGTTTGACCAATCTTGAGGTGTGCCTAATTTTTATGTAGACTGACATACTTCCACCTCTTGTCCCTTCTTGTGCAGTAGCTGTTCTAAATGTGTGGAAGATTATAGCCTTGTACTGCCAGGGTGCCTTCCACAGCTTTAAACCATGACTCAGTAGCTACACAGAGATCAGCACTCTACAGGGTGAGGAGTACTTCCAGGGAGCGCAGCTTCTTGTTGAGACGCCGAGCACTGAGCAGTAACACTTTATATTGCGTAGAATTTACTATGTTGAAAGGTTTATCAGATTGGCATTGCCTAAAAAACACACCATAGAACTGGATAATGTTTTAACCAATAGATTACAGCCTAGTGGGGACAGGTGGTGACCATCCCTGGCAAAACAGCATGGTCTGTCAATCGTCTCCTCCCAAGCTGACAAATGTTGAACCCTCTTAGAAATACACCAATAACTAAGCCAATTCTTAAAGTCAATCCTCTTTTGTGTATATTGTGGTTTCATTCTTGGAGAAGGTAGAATGTTGCTCAGTGCTAGGATTATATATACCTGCCTGGGACACACAGTCTGAAAGTTCTATCTTGTCTCTCTTCATATGGTCCAGGGAGGTATATCATAGGTTATTAACACTCACAATGACTATGACTGGTCCCTTCTCTCCAACATTTTCCATTGAAACAGTGGAAAAGGTTTTACAGGTACAGTCTCTCTGTAGTCTTTATTACCAGAAGAACAAGAATCAGAATTTCCTTCTGTTTCACAGCTCACTTTTTGTTGGACAAACTTTTGTATTTCTTCCTTAGCATGTACTTCATCAAACAATCATTTTGTCTCTTCAGGGAAGAGTACCTTGAAGACAGCTGAGTTCAGCAGTTTGATCTCACACCTGCATCTCAACATTCCCTGAATAGTGGAATGAATTTACTCCTCTTCTACCTGGTGTACAGTGAGTAATCATTTTCCACAAACACTCCACCCTCTCCCACTTTTAGTATTTTGCCCTTCTGCACAGTTTTGTCAGAATCAACTCCTTTTCCTGGAAGGATTGCATCTTTACTACTAAAAGTCTAGGTTGCTTTCTCATAGCCAGGTTTGGAGCATACACACAATGTGCCCTTTCAACTAACAATTTCTGCTGTGGAATACCAGTCCAGTCGCTTATTTGTGCTCATAAAATTAATGCAGTCTGTTCCTTCCAGCTTCTCTAGTATAGCTGAAAAATCTCCGGTTTTCCCTACATTCTCTGTCCTCTAATTCTATTTTTTTAAACATCTCTTCCTGAGCAGTCTGATATTCAGCCAGCTTTTTCTTCATTTCAACCTCTGATTTTTGCAACTTTATCACCTCATCTGAATATCTGTTTAAAGCTTCTTGCATTTTTTCCAGCATTTTCTTATTTGTGTTGATATAGTCCATCAGTATTTCATTTATTTTAACCAAGTTGTCTTCTATCCTCTTGTAGGTTATTGAAAGTCATGTCTGGAGGGTGCATTGCTTTTTGCTGAACAGTTGCAAAACTTTCCTCAGTCAGTGTTTCTTCGTCACTTGTTGTAGCTGATTTTTCTAGGTGCTCTGTATTTCTTTTTTCCTGACATCCAGGCAGTACACTTACTAGCCAGTTACTGAAATTTACCCATAAACAAAAAGGTCTACTGTCTTTCTCTGATGAGTTTCTGCATTCACACTGGAAGAGCTAGACTTAAGCTATTACTCAATGTGCAGCCATCTTGGAAGTCCACAATGACTGTGACTGAATCATATGTCTTTTTAAAGCAACTTTATTACATTATCACTTAAGACATACATTAATATAAAAGAAAACAAATCATATTAACATTTGTCCATTTACATACATTGTACATCATATATCTTTTCTTTCCTTGTAACTATCATCAGTCCAACATTACATAAATTGCTGAATTCCTGCCTTCTCTTAAACCTCACTCCTCCTCCTCCTAAACATTCTGCATGTATTGTCCCCACAATTTTGATTTATTCCTATACCATTGGACCCTTCCCTTTTCTAAAGATCCCAAGATCATTTATCTATTTTATAATGTTTAATACTTCAAATGCAATAAAAGAATTAGGACTACTCAGCAAATTAAGACGAGCGTATCCAAAATAGTCCAAAAGTTACAGAAAGAACACTCAAATCACCACAGAAGTAAATGACCAAACGTTTCATAAATATTTCACTTAAAGACAAAGACTGCATTTTTTTCAAAAAAAAAGATTTTAGAGAATTATGTTCATTCAGATCTGGAAAATGATCTGCACATAGCTAATTTATCCATTTATATTCAGCAATCTCCATTCTTAAATTGATATCACCACCTCTGCTGTCTGGGGGAATAATTTCTAAGACAATAAATTTAAAGGAATGTGTGAAATCATTGTCAAGAGTATGTTTATATAATGCATTGGCTTATTTCTTAATCTCTCCAAATCTTTTAGGTTTTTAGTAGCATGACGGGAATGGACCTCATTCCTAAGCCAAAGTATGATTAAAGTTCATGAAATTAGTATTGTTTCAGTCTTTGATGTCAGCCAGAAGTGTTCTTTGCAGCACTCACAATGTGCCTAGTAATGATTCCTTCTGCAATTCATATGAAGTTACATTTATCGGTAACATATCTAAATATGATTGTAGATTTGTCTTTATAAGATCTGTTGCTCCTACTACCATTGGAACTTCTGGGTATCTTTCTTCCGCATTGCTCTTGTTTCTGCCTGCAAATTCTGATATTTTATGACTTTGTGTCTCTCTGTATGCAAGGCACTGTAGTCACTGGGTGTAGTGATTTCAATGATCAATGTTACTTTTGTCTTTTTTTATGGGCAACTATATCCAGTTTTCTCGCATCTATCTTTTGAACTCTTGGTACTGCGTGATCCCATGTGATGTAGACTTCATCATTTTCTGTGGTATTTTGTGACTCATGTTTTTAGTGTTTTTCAGCTACTTCAGTATTATATAGTTAGCACAATCCCCAGTGCAACAGTCTTGCCACATTATTATGCCTTTCAGTATATAGTCCTGCTGCCATCAGTATGTCACAACTAGCAACAAGGTGTGCAAACTATTTCCAGTTCTGTTTTACAAAACCTACATTTGTCTGTTTCTCCAACATGTTCAATGGACTTAAAACCAACGTGTACATAGTCCACTGTCTTGGACCGCCAATATTAACCTTTCATCTTTTGGTTTGAATTTGCCTCTCTTTAACCATTTCTGCATTCGATCCTGATCAACATGAGGTTGTTCCAGGAGTTTTCTATACTTGCAACTGTATTTATGCATTTTCCTCATTTATTGCCTTCTCATCTGATCCTTCACCTTATATTCTTTCTTTTGTTTTTTTGGCACATTCAGTTGTTGCCTGATTTATATCTACTTCTGGTTTCATTTCCATTCCCACTTGATGCAGATATGCTTCTGCTAGACTAAGCAGATAAGTCATTTTAGATTTATTCTCCTCATGTTTCAAAACTTTCACTATGTTTGGGTCTTGTGAGGTTAGCAAATATGTATGCAGTCCCACGATTGCAGATCTACACATGCAATCAATTTCAAGGAGGCCAATACCTCCTTTGGAACAGGGAATATATAATCTTGGTATGTACTGATTTTTTAGAAATCATTTGATGAGCATGAAGTGTCCTTCTTGTTTTCCTGTCTAATCTATCCAACACCTTTTGGGGCCAATCACTCCAAAACTGTAAGTTAGGACAGGATGATCAAATTGGTTTATAGCCTGAACTTTGTTTATAGATGTCAATGATGTTTTCAGGATTAATTTAAGTCTTTTAAATATTCCTTACTGAGTTTTATTCACATTTGTTCATGTTTTATTGTTGATCCTTCATCGGCTCCCAAATATTTATATACTCCCTCTTGCTCAAGTTCTTTTATATCACATTCTTGTCCGAAACTTTTAGTTATGTACTCACCATAACTTCAGATGTTTGGGATCCATCTCGCCTACATTCTGTACTGATGGGTTCGGAGCCGATCCCTCGGCTCCGACTCGGCACGCTTATGCTATAGAGCGAGGCCTCTTATTGGCTGAGCTATCTTTATCCCAGGATGCACCACCACTAATCCCCCAGATCTTGTTTGTCCGCATTCATGCACACATGCACAACTTGATTATATAACATTGTTAGATGTTTCAAGATGAAACAACAGGATTCGGACCTTCCGATATCCTCTGATCTCCAAGGAAGGGGAAGGAGGGTGGGTTATTAGAATGGCGAGATGGATCCCAAACATCTGAAGTTATGGTGAGTACATAACTAAAAGATGTTATGTGATCCTATCTCGCCTACATTCTGTACTGATGGGACAGCGTCGCTAGCACTTAAATCCCGGGTGGCTCACTGGAAAACACTCCTGAGCACTGTGGAACCAAATGAAGCTCGTCCTCTAGATGCCACATCTAATTTGTAGTGGGAAATGAAGGTGTGCGGGGAAGACCATGTAGCCGCAGCACAAATGTCGCTAATAGCAAGCTTAGAATGAAAAGCTATCGAAGTAGTCATAGCCCTTGTAGAATGAGCCTTGACAGAAGTGGTAAGCTCTTTGTTAGAATAAAAATAAGCTTGAGTAATACAGTCCCTGATCCATTTGGCAATAGTGACCTTTGTGACAGCATTGCCCAATTTGTTATCTGCAAAGGATACAAACAACTGATCTGTTTTCCTTGTTTGTTTGGTCCTGTCTAAATAAAAACGTAACTGTCTGTGGACATCTAGTGTGTGGAATATGAACTCTGCTTTGTTAGAGTATTTTGGGAAAAAAACTGGAAGCTCTAACGATTGTTGTAAGCAGAAAGTTGAACAAACTTTAGGGACAAAGGAAGGATTTGGTCTGAGGGATACTCTGTCTTTATGAAAAACCAAGTACGGGGGTTTTACTGACAAAGCTTGAAGCTCTGAAACTCTTCTGGCAGAAGTAATCGCCACCAGAAAAGCTGTCTTCCATGATAGAAACTTTAGATCACATGTAGCTGCCGGTTCAAAGGAGAAATAAGTCAAGGCGCGTAACACTATATCGAGATCCCATGGAGGTGCAGGGTGAGAAATCAGAGGTCTTAATAGAGCAGCACCTTTCAAGAAGGTCTTACACAATCTGTTGCTCATTAAAGGTGGGTCTATGGATTCGTGAAAATTAGAAATTGCTGCCAATTGTACCTTGATGGTAGAAACTGAAGAGCCTTGATTGAAAAGAGAAGTCAGAAATTTTAGTACTTCTGCCACGGGACTAGAAATGGGGTCCAGGCCCCGGAGTTGAGCCCAAATAGCAAATCTTTTCCATTTGCTAGAATACAGTTTCTTTGTAGCAGACTTATGGGCTGAAGATAATATGTGTACAACATCTGGATCCAATGTATGGCTCCTGACTATCGTTGGAAGAGGAGGAGCCAAGCCGTCAATTTTAAGGCATGTAGGGACTGGTGGAATAGACCCTACTGATGAACCAGTAGGTCTGGGATCTGATCCAGGAACCATGGACCTTCCAGGGCATGTTTCCGAAGATAGGGGAACCACACTTGACGAGGCCAGTAAGGAGCAATTAAGATCATTTTGCTCCCCAAGAGAGATGCCTTTTGAATCACTCTGGGAAGGAGAGGAACTGGAGGGAAGGCATAAAGCAAGCCGGTGGGCCAAGGATGGACTAATGCGTCCATGGGGCTCTTCCCCGGAGCCAGGGTTAGGGAGAAGAATTCTTTGCACTTCGCATTCAGAGGAGTCGCGAAGAGGTCGCAACACGGAACTCCCCATTCGCTGAAAATCTGACTTACAACTGTCATATTCAGAGACCATTCGTGAGGAGAGAGGATGGTCCTGCTCAATCTGTCGGCTATCACATTGGACTTGCCCGGTATGTGAGTAGCCACTAGGAAGCGTTTGGTCGAGACTGCCCATTCCCAAACTCTCATTGCTTCTCTGCAAAGAGGATAGGATCTGGTCCCTCCCTGTTTGTTCAGGTACCACACAACTGACATGTTGTCTGAGTGAACAGCAATTACGCCGTGAGGGAGATAATCGTGAAGGGCTTGGAGGGACAGAAGTACTGCCCTCATTTCCAAGATGTTGATATGAAGCAAAGCCTCTTCCAGATGCCATTTGCCTTGGACTGACCTGCCCAGGGAATGCCCCCCCCACCCCGTCTGGGAGGCGTCCGTGGTCAAAGTGGCCGCCGGAGGAGGAAGAACAAAGGGTCATCCCTGATTCAAGTTGGAGGGCACTAGCCACCAGCGAAGATCCCATCTGCAAGATTCCGTGATCCATACAAGGTGACTGAGGGAAAGTTCCTGAAAGGACCACTGAGCTGAGAGAAGCCACTGAAGAATTCTCATGTGCAACCTTGCCAAGGGGACTAGAAGAACCGTGGCGGACATGGATCCCAATAGCTGTAGAACCATTCTGGCTGGGGCTTTGGATTTGGGAAGTAAGGCTCGAACTTGAGCCTGTATGGTTTGTATTCTGTCTGTAGGTAGACAGACCCGCATTTGGTTTGAGTCTATCTCTACCCCTATAAATCTTATTCGTTGAGATGGCAGCAACACAGACTTTGGCCAATTGAAGGTGATTCCAAGGGAATTGCCCAGTGATATAGTGGCTTGTAGGCTCCATGAAGTAGATGCTTGGAGGTGGCAGTTAGGAGCCAGTCGTCTAGATACGGAAACACCTGGAATCCTAGACTTCTCAGGTGAGCAGTCACGACTGCCAAACACTTGGTGAACACCCTGAGGGCTGTGGTGAGACCAAAGGGCAGCGCACGGAACTGAAAATGACTGCCTCCTAGGCTGAAGCGCAGATGTCTCCTGGATGCTTGATGTACCATGATATGATAGTAAGCGTCCTTGAGATCTATGGAGCACATCCAAACACCTTTCTCCAGCAATGGCAGAATGGTTTGTAGGGTGACCATTCGGAACTTGGATTTTCTGACTGAACGGTTTAGGATGCTGAGGTCCAAAATGGGCCTCAAGTCCCCGGTCTTTTTTGGCACCAAAAAGAATCTTGAGTAAGTCCCTAATCCGATCTGGTCTGCGGGGACCAGTTGGATGACTCCTTTTTGCAGCAGCTTTGAAACTTCTGAGGCTGCGGTATCCCGTTGACTGGGTGGCGGGTCCGGGATTTTTTTGGACTGAGGGGGTGGGTGAGAGAATGGGATGGAGTAACCTCCGGCGATAATCTGAAGCACCCATTGGTCCTGAGTGATACTTTCCCAGGCCCTTAGGTGCTTCGAGAAACGACCCCCGACTGGCTCTGGAGCAGCACAGCCGGGCAATCCCTCAGGGACTATGAAAAGCTGAAGAGCCATGAAAGGACTCGTGGTCTTCAGTATTGCGAGTGCCTCTGCCGCCTCTGGGACGGCGTCTTCCGGATGAATTTCCCCCTCCTCTGCCTCTGGAAGGGGAACTCTCCTGCTGAGAGGGGTAAGGCTTCTGAGATCTACGGAACCACATTTTCCCTCCTCTTTTAGCCTTGGGATAAGGCCGAAAGGGAGTGGAAAATCGTGCCCCTACGGCAGTCAGAGTCTTACCCTCCTGTTCACAGCGGGTTAGTGTGTCCTTTACCTTGGGTCCAAAAAGGGAGGACCCATCAAAGGGGACGTCGGCAAATGAAGACTTAAAGGCCTCCGCGAAATGACACAGATGGAGCCAGGCTTGTCTCCGTAGAGCAATGCCTGTACCCATCGCTCTACTCGCCCCTTCGGCCGCATAAGAAATGAGCCTCATGGACGAGTTCGAAATGGACGACATTGTAGCCAGCTGAGAGCCAACCGTCTGGGCCAGCTCCTCAGGCAGGTTACCCAAGAGGGTATCGGATAGCTCCTTAATCAGATCCCTCTGAAATCTGGTAAAGTGCGTAAGGTAGTTCAAGGACCTCAGTGTAAAGGCCGCTGAACTGAGGGTGCGCTTTCCGTACCGATCCATGCTCCTAGACTCCTTATTAGGAGGATGGATGGACGTAGAAGCCTCTGCTACATCTTGCTGGGTAGCAGATGCCACCACCAAAGCATCTACAGCCACACCTTTAGTTAGGAACTCTCTATCAGGGGCGCCGAGAGAAATTTGTTCGGACGAGCAGGCACCGGTTCCACAGAGTCTGGGTGTTCCCACGCCCTTCGACAGATCAAATCCAAGAGCTCATCGAAGGGCAGAGACACCCAGGAGGTGGAGGGCTGAGCCCCGAAGGCCTTCAGGAACACCGACTCATCAGCAGAGGGAGGTTTGGACTGCCAGCCGCCTCGTTGTTTTAGGGCTTCCAGGATGTCTGCAAAGGAGACATCATCCGAGGACGACTTAGGGGACCCCTCTGCATCATCGAGATCAGTGTCGGATGTCACAGACTCATCAGGGGAGTCAACGTGCTTCCTCTTGCACGACCTTTTCCTGGGGGGTTCTTCCGAAGAGGCTTCAGAAGGACCTCCAGGAGGGGGAGAAACCCCAGCGGGGGTAACCTGAGGCCCGGGGGCTCTGCTGTCTAAAGACAGGGGGACTGCCAACGACCCAGTTTCCGTATGCAGGGAAGGAGCTGGGGAAACCGTGGAGGTAGCCAAGGAAGATTTGGCTAATGCACTCCTCATAGCCCTGAAGGCGGGACCACCAGAATCCTGGGAGGGTCTCACCTCCGTGGCCACAACAGTGGACAGCACTCCCGCCGCCGACGCACCAAGAGGGAGACTTGGGACCGAAAGCATCAATCCCAAAGCCTCCCCCCCAGGGCCGAAGGAAGAAGTCCGTGTACTGAACTCCGACCCAAGAGCCGGAGTTGGAGCAAGGGTCGGGCCCGACCCTAACACCTCCACAGGTTCCACCAGCACCGGCTCCAACGGTGCTGAAGCTGTTGGAGGAGGAACCACAGAAGGGGAGTGGACCATCGGCTCTGAAGCCAAATGGGCTGAAGCCGAAACTAGCTTTTGGAACACCGGAGACTGGAAGAGTCGAAGGAGCACCCTGTCGATGTCCGAATCAGACATCTTGGATGATCTAGAGGATACCGATCGGGCCCGAACCGATTTCTCCATCGGCTCCGAAGGGCTTGGGGACCAGCTCCGAATGGACTCAACAACTATCGGCTCCGAGGAAAGTTTGAAGGAAATTTCCCTCAGTGCCGATAAGGACTTCGGCTCCGAGGGGGAAGAGTCTGAGCCGGTAACCCTTATCGGCTCCAATATCAGTGGAGCCGATGAGGGTGACCCGCCTCTCGATGCCCCAGACCTCGGCTCCGAAACCAGAGGGGTCGAGGCTGGAGGCATCGAGGCAGACCGTTCCGACCTCGGCTCCGAAGTCCGTGGAGCCGATGGAGAAGTCTGCTTAGATTTTTTAGCGGTCGGTTCCGACTGACTGGTCGGAGCCGACGCTTTCTTCTTCTTAGAAGGAGACGGAGAAGAAGATAAAGCCTCCTCGAAGGAAGGCTTGATTAATCCCTTGAGGATTAATTTGTTTTTCCTCTCCTGGAGGACTCTAGAAGAGAATGCGTGGCACACACTACACGACTCTTGTAGGTGCTTAGCACCTAAGCAATAGACGCACGAGGAGTGGTCGTCCGTTATGGACATTTTAAAACCACACCTTGTGCATTTCTTAAACCCGGAGGGTTTGTGTTCTTTAGACATAGCCAAACACAGTTGTCTACAATCAAAAAAAAGAAGGGTTACAGCAAGTAAAATATCCCTACTTTAATATTTTAAAGTTTAGAAATAAAATATAAAATATATATATATATATATATATATATATATATATATATATATATTTTTTTTTTTTTTTTTACTACAGTAACTAAACAATTACTACAGAAGAAGAGAGATAGAGAGGGTCAATACCCTCTAACTTAAATGGGTACTTGACCCACACACAAAAAAAAACAAGGTAGCAGAAAAACAACAGGGGAAGGCCCCTATAAGTTAAACAGGAAACCTTCCCTGACAGGAAAAAATATGAAATCCTTTACCAAAACTCTCGTACAACAACAATATAGCAACAATAGCTGTTAAAACAGCTTTTGGGTTTAAATCAAGCAAATTTCTGACAGGAAAAAGCCTAAATAAATAGTACTTAGCCCAGCCAAGTTGAGACCACGTCTAAGCTTTGTAAGCGGCAAATGAGATCTGGGGGATTAGTGGTGGTGCATCCTGGGATAAAGATAGCTCAGCCAATAAGAGGCCTCGCTCTATAGCATAAGCGTGCCGAGTCGGAGCCGAGGGATCGGCTCCGAACCCATCAGTACAGAATGTAGGCGAGATAGGATCACATAACATCTGATGTTTTCTTGGTGCTGCAGCTTTCCTGCTTTAAAGGTTGCTTTTGCATATTTATCAAGACCAAAGACCATTCTTATATCATCTGAAACAGTTTTGACTACTTGCAGTTGTGCTTTCAGTTCCTCATCTGATGAACTATACAGTTTTAAATCATCGACAAAGAGAAGATGAGAAGACTTTATACTTTGTTGCTTTCTAGGAGCCAAATTATAGCCATGACCTAATGTGGTAAGCAGACAGCTTAATGGGTTAAGGGCAAGACAAAAGAACAGCAGTAATAGAGAGTCCCTTTGGAATATCCCCTTCTGGATTTTTATCCCTGGAATAATAATTTGTCCTTTATCATGGCTTAAATGCAAAGTGGTTTGCCACGGTTTCATGGTCGCTGTGATATAGTTTATCAGTGTAGGATATATTTTATACATTTTTAATCACTCTTTTATCCATGAATGTGGGATACTGTCAAATGTTTAATTGTAGTCTAGCCATGCCATACTTAGTTTCTTTCCCTTTTTACAATTCTCCACTATGACTTTATTTAATAGCAAATGATCATTTGTTCCATATGACTTTCTTTTATTACTCTTTTGTTCTATTGCCATAATTGAGTTTTCTTCTAAATGACTATAAACTCTGTCAGCATCAGTTCCAGTGTATAGTTTATACATTGTCAGAAGGCAAGTTGTTAGTCTATATTTTTTAGGGTAGCTTGCAGGTTCACCCTTAAGTAGGGGTATTGTTTTTCCTGTTGTTAGCCAGGCTGGTGTCTGTTTGGGGTCTGAATGGAGAGATGAAAAAAATCAGCAAAAGGAGAGAAGTATTGATGGAATTGAATTCATCCTCACATTTTGTATATTTTTCCTAATGTCAGATAAATGATTCCTAATACATTCCTTTAACTTTTGGTCGGCCTTACCTATGTAAAAACATATGCAGGCTTGGCATTGTGCTAAATAGACTAGATGTTTTGAATCACAATTATAATTGTTTTTAACTGTAAACATTTTTCCAGATATGGGATGATTTAAAAAAATCCATTTCAAGATATGTCTACAGAAAATACATTTGTAACAAGGGAAAGGTCCTATTGTTGAACTATTTCTTATATTTCTATGTGTGTTCATTTCTTTATAGTACAGTAGATCTTAAGTTACGGGTTCTCCTATAGCCAAAAGAAAGTTTCTGAGGTATGAATTTATGTATACCTTCTGATGAAGTAAAAATGTGCCATTGTCTACTAGTGATTTTATATACTTTCACTAAATGCCTATTATATGTCATCATAAATCTAAGTGCATTATTATTATTATTAATAATGTTATTTGTATTATATCTAGTCAAATTATGGCCAATATCATTAAATATAGGAGATGCCACTGAGTTGCATCCTTGTTCTAAACTTTCTCTCTGCTTAGTAATTCATAACCTCTATATTCAAATTCATCAACCAAATTATCAAGTTGTTGGGAAAACTACATTGTTAGTGTTCAGGTGTGATATTCTGATCATCTACCCTTTTGGAATGTTTCTAAATTTATAGGGGGATGCATGCTGGTTCTATGTAAAAGTGTATTTTTTCAAACTTCTTTAATATGAACATTGGTCTGGATTTTGTTGTCTCTATTCCTAGGAAAATTGAATATCCCAAAAATGTATATCATGCTGCGAATAAGAATATTTAATTAAGGTAGTAGCATCTGTAAGGTAATTTATAGATGATATGTCACTGATTTTAAAAACAGTCACATTTACTCATGGATTAATAACAAAATCAGTGAACTTAATCATCTGTTGAATGAGGAGAGAAGTGATTGTGTGACTACACAGGAACTAATCATTCTCCAGAGTTGTTGAAACACACCACAGGTGCTACAGTTGATGAGAATGTCATCTTGGCTTTGGATCCTGCATCCCCCTTTTTTACAGTTTAAACCTCTGCCTGTTCACCAAAGGAGCAACAAAAGAAAAAAAATTACCATGGCAAATGCAAAAAGATGAGAAGGAAAATGCTGACATTCTGTCACAAGAAGCCATACTAACTCAAGAACAACTTACTGTTTAATATTTCTCACTGTTTATTGACTGAAGCTGAATTATCTGTCCTTAACAAAGGAACAACATTTGTACCAGCAAAATATTAATCATTTTCTAATTATTTGACTGATTTGAGTCTATTTCCCAGACAATTAAATTTAAAACTATTTTTTCTGACAGAGAAAATGTTGGTCCTGATAATTTTTTAAAAAAATATAGTATGTTTATTCCAGTGAGTAACAATTTTGTTCTAGTTTTTCAGAATGCATGTGAAAAAGATTTACATTCTTTGTTCTCAGATCAATTTAAGAGAATATTTTATAGTTTAACCTTACAATAAAAACAAGCTCTTTATACATTGATAAATGCTACAGATATTGTCATTAAGTGTTCAGATAAAGGAGGCTCAATTGCTACAACGGATAAAGAGTTTTATTTGTCAGCTATAGACATTCTTCTGAAAGATGATTTAACTTATAACAGGATAGACGGGAACAAGGTAGAAAAAATATTCAGAAAGTTAACAGTGCTGTGTGTTCTATGCATTTGAATTGATTTATCCTATTTTTATATACAATATCCAAATATTCCAATGTATTATGACTTGCCCAAAATTCACAAGGACTTCAAAACCCATCAATGAGACTGATTATCTCTTCAAGGGGCTGGATAACACAGCCTATATCAGTTTATTCAAAACATAGATTGAAATAATTTTTGTAATTTTCACAAAGCTATATTAAAGACACTAATGACTTATTAAGTCAATTTTATTTTTGGTATACATATAATCAGGTTCTTCAACATTTGAACAATATATGTTTTGTGACCATGGATATTGAATCTTTGTTTACTATCATTCCAAATGATACTGGGATTGAACACATAAGAGAATCTTTAATGACATATTCTGCTTTTAATGGCTGCAAAATTAACACCACATGTGAATTATCATTAATCCTAGAAAATAATGTGTTTATGTTTCAAGATGAATATTTTTTACAACTTAAAAGTGTGGTCATGGGTACTCTGGTGGCAAACACCTATGTTTTGGCAATTTAGGAGAATGAATTTGTATTTAAGGAATGCAATCCTTTTTATTGGCTATTTTATAGATGTTTTCTGGATGATATATTTTTAATTTGGAGCATTAACTATGATATCCAGGATTTGATGAATTATCATACAGAAACTACTACCTTTCTAACATTTTTAAAAATTAAAATATTCTTGTTTGCAGCATGATATAAATTTTCTGGATATTCAATTTTCTAGGAACAGAGACAACAAAATCCAGACAGATGTTCATATTAAAGAAGTTAGGAAAAATAAATGTTTACATAGAACCGGCATACACGCCCCATCACATATTTTGAAACATTCCAAAAGGGCAGATGACCAGAATATCACACCTGAACACTGACAATGCATTTTCTTCCCAACAACTTGATAATTTGGTTGATGAATTTGAATCTAGAGGTTATAAACATCAAGAATTACTGAAGCAGAGAGTGATTTTAGAACGAGGACGCGATTTATGGGCATCTCCTATATTTAGTGAGATTGGCCATAATTTGAGGAGATCTAATACATGTGACATTAATAATAGTGCACTCAGATTTATGATGACAAATAGGCATTCAGTGGTAGTAAATAAAATCATTAATAGACACTGACACATTTTGACTTCATCAGAAGATATACATAAATTAATTCCTCAGAAACCTTTTCTTGGCTATAGGAGAGCCCATAACTTAAAAGATCTACTGTGCTATAAAGAGATGGATACACATAGAAATATAAGAAATAGTTCAAGAATAGGAACTTTCTCTTGTTACAAATGTATTTTTGTAAACATATCTTGAAATGGAATTTTTTTAAGCATCCCATATCTAGAAAATTTTTTACAGTTAAAAATGATTATGATTGTGATTCAAAACATCTAGTCTGTTTAGCACAATGCTAAGCCTGCATATGTTTTTACATAGGTAAGAATGACCAAACCTTAAAGGAACATACAGGGAATCATTTGTCTGACATTAGGAGAAATATACAAACCAATGTATTATATAAACATATTCTTGAGAATGATTTGACACATTCCTTTAAATTTATGGCCTTATAACTTATCCTCTCGGACACCAGAAGTGATATTAATTTAACAATGGAGATTACTGAATATAAATTGATAAATCAACTATGTGCAGATCATTTTCCTGGTTTAAATGAACATAATTCTTTAAAACCTGTTTTGAAAAAATGTAGTCTTTGTCTTTAAGTAAATTATTTATTAAACTTTTGGTCATTTCCTTCTGTAGTAATAAAAATACAGTTGGTTTAGGCTTTGATTTCCATTGTCTAGTAATTGCTGTTTTTTTTTTTTTTTTTTGCAGCCAACAGAACTGAACTTAATATAGTCTCATTATGTCTAGGCAATTCAGATCCTGTGTCCCACTTCAAAAGAAACATTTCTTTAGTTACAGCCATTTGCTCACCCAATATTTGTGACAGAGTACTGCATAGGGAATTTTTTAAATCTGCCAGCTCATTACACTCCCAAACCATATGTTCTCTCAATTGCCTCTTTCCTCCCCATCATACCTCCAACATTTGTTATCGACCAGAGGAACAATTCTTTGAAGTCTGCTTGGAGTATAAAAATACCTATGCAAATACTTCCAAGCAAAGATCCTAAAACTAGAAATCTATGTCTTGAACACATATTTCAGTTTATAATAGGAGATCTTAATCCTCTATGATATATGCTGTCACATCAGACTGACAATTTTCAGACAGATCAGCCTGACCAGCATTCTGTGTAAAATCGTAGAAACTGTTATTATGGAGCTTATCCAAAATGATAAGAAAATAACCATTTCTGTTAGATATTTAATGAGTTTTAAAGGAGAGATTTTGCCTTTCTTTAAATAGGTAACAGCAGCATTTCTTGAAAGACTCACAGTGTTTACTGCTAATAATGGTCTTGCTAAGGTATTCCATGTAGTGGAAAAAATGACAAATTTAAAACATCAGATGCCAAGTCATACACAATTCAATGAGTGAAACACTGGTTACAACACAAGATACAGGAATCCTGATGGTGGTGGGTTGCTTGTCTTTCCTAAAAAGGGTTACCAGTGGTGTTCCAAAGAGCTCAAAACTACATCTTTTAGGATTGCTATTTTCAGATATAAAGTGGTAAGTGGGCTCTGGATAAGCAAATATGCTGATAATTCAAAGTGTGTACCATAATTACTGTATAGAAAATGTTGCATTTTTCCAAGATTGTATAAAAATGCACACTTATGCAGTAAGTGAATGTAACAGCATGACATTTGGCAAAAGTGACATAAAACATGATTACAGAATAAATGGTCAGGTCATTAAAAGGCAACACCATTATTAAAGATATATTTTCAATGGCAGACAGCTGTGATTGTGAAAAGTAGAACACATTTGGAATGTGCAGTAGCTGTGACATCTGTGGAATGAGTGCCACCCTGGCTGTGATGTGTGTGGCAACAGAAGTCATGTTGTTGATGCCCACTTAAGCAACAATTCTATATTGTGTACCATAAAAGACTGAATATGAAAGACTGGCAGACAGCAGAGTTAAAACAGCAGAACAGGGCCATGCACTCTATGATGATAAATACATACATGTTCAGTGTTGCCATATGGACAATAATACACGTGTGGCAAATGCTATCTGTTTGAGCTGGTGTTTGCTGTCACCTTAGCCGCATAACAGACTTGCCACTGAGAGTAATGTATAGTGAATTTGCATGGTTTATGTGATGATGATCAGCATGGTGCTGTAGTTTGTTGACTGAATATGTGACACTAAATACCTGACATACCTTGTGTTATAAAGTGGTTAAACTAGTAGTCATTGCAAGCATTGCTAGAGACTGAGCTTATAAGCAAGCAGTGTGATCCTTAGTCACTTCTCAGGAAGGGGCTACAACTGAATAGGCAAGCCTTTTCTGTAATTTGTCACAGTCTGTTATACAGTGGCACATCATTAATGTTGTGTGTAAAGGCTGTTGCAAATGTCTCAGTATAGCATCACTTTAGTTATTCAGTGGTTAACAATAAGGCTAACAACAGCTCACTGCCAGTATGTTTGAGAAGCCACATCAGATTGCCAGCCAAGTAATTCCCAACCATCTTCCACCCATACCTACATGAGCCAAAATGTTATGGCTTAATCCTCTCATTAGTTCATTTAGCAAATTAAACTTACTGGCATATATCTGTTTAAGTCAGAAAAGCATAACGTGTAACCTATTTATAAAGAGCATGTCTAGTCACTCCGTGAGATTTTGTGCTGCTCTACATCTCACTGATTCAATCCACTATTTAATACAGTCAGTGCTGCATTTTGCAGCTTTTGAATAAACCAGGTATAGCTAAAGATTTATATTTTGTACTCCAACCTTATGTTACACCCTCCCCAATTTAAACAATTCAATTAACTCTTAAAATGTTGCCAGTATAAACTTTAGAAAGAAACACATTATTTTCAAGATTTGTCACTTATAACCATAAAAAGGCTGTTTTAGAGGTGCATGCATTCCTATCAGATAAACCATTCTGTTCATCAACAGATCATTGTTGTATTAGCCTGAGCGATATAGGACATCCTGCCAAGGATCGGACCAGCAATTCGGCTTCCAAAGCTTTAGGGCACCTTTCATACAACCTAGCCACTGCACAGCTCAAGGAGAGCAGTGTAAACTCAGTGGTTAGGGTGTCAATACGTTAGAACTTTCTTGCTGTTGAAGTGCACCCTTCCTTATGGGCTTTGAGTTATTGACATTCAGCTAATGCTTCACCAAGGTTGTGCAGATAAGTACCCCACTGGGGATTACCTTCCACTTCTTGTGAAGAGAAGTTGCTTTTTTCTCTTAGAAATATTTGCCAAGAGCTAGATCTGTTGTTTTTAGTGGTTGTCACTAAAAAATGCCTCAAATCTGATGTTTTTTGGTCATGGTTCTCTGTGGGAAATGCCTTTCAAATAATTCATTTTTTTGTGAGAAAAGGATTTACTTTTCAGTCAACACTTGTAGCTAGGGGCCAGGACTTGTGGTTTTGAGGGCCAAGGGAGCCCGCAGGATTTTTTGCAGGGGGGTGCAAACCCAGAGCCCCACCCACATAGCTCACCCTGCCCCCTGCCAACACAGCCCCGCCCAAGTCCACCCACCCCAAGCCCCGCCCACACAGCCATTCCAGTGTCCCATTACTTGGCTATTTCTCCCCATTTACTGTAGACACTGTTCAAATCTGTGTGCATACTGTTTTATGCTTTAGTTCTACAATGATTACAGGCAGTTGGATTTAATTTACAACTTTTATTTCAAACATTATAGCCCAAACACCGTGACATTTACTAAACCTAAACAAAGCAATAGTCTTACAATGAAAAACAGACTTGGCATTAAAGCTTCTCTACTTTTGAAACTCACATTCAATGAAACAGCATTGAAACCCACATTCAAAGAAAATGCATCTGGCCAGTGGCAGGTTATTTACCTTTGAACTGTTTTCAAGCAATAGGCTCCTTGCACACCGTTAGGGCCATGCAAAAGTTATTTGATTTACCTGATTGTATTAATTATAATATATAATTGAATTATATCCCTTGTATTATACAGCAGCACTTGTTTGAGTGTCTCTGCTGAAGTAAAAAGTAATCTGAATAATTCCACATTAAAGATATCTGAAACTAATGAAGATGTTGTTGCTAGAAAACAATTGTATATTTCAGTGTTTCATCTACAAATTCAGTGCCTGCTGCAGTCAAAGAATAAATTGCCTATGTTAAATTAAAAAAATGGTAAGCTGGTATATTGCAATAGAAAATGGATGACAAGCTGAAAAACAGGTTCATAGTTTAGGCATCTCATCCAAAGGAGGACATCAGCATACAAATGTATATGCTGTAGGAATAGAACCTCAAGCCTTTACATTAAGATGCAAGTATTCTACTTGTGGTGCTACTAACATAGCTTTAAAACTTTATACCACAACAGAGATACCATTTGCTAAACAAAACAGTTGCACATTGTAAATAGACTTGGCATGAGCAGCAGTGAACTTAGCTTCCTTAAAACTCACAGTTCTTTGAAAATGCACTTGAAAATTCCACCTGTTAACTCTAACTTGGGCATTTCACTTTCTCTCTCACAAACATACCACACCCCTCAAGGCCTCAACCTTAGTGCAAGAAATCTGGACAAAGCCTAAAATAAATAGGGATAGATTATAAATATGGCTCTCAGAAACTTAGAAAATTGCAAGAGTAACAGGATTTGCGTTGGCATGCATTTTTCTAAAACTGAAATGTCTCATTTAGCAACTTCAATCCTTTTAGGAGGAATATGGGGCAAAAATCTGGGCAGCTGAGGGGTATGCTACCTCCCTCTTATACACACACCAAATAATTCTGGTCAGACTTGAATTAGTTCTGGGAAGGTTGCACTGAACGGCACAGTGCTTGAGCTGAAGTGGGTGAAATCCTGGTAGCCAGTGATAACTGATCTGCAGCTCAGCAATGTGAAGCATTAAAGCATTTTTAGCAGAGCATTGTTTCATCACTACCTATTGTGTTTGAACATAAGCTGTAGTTATCTTAAACATTTGCCTTTTTTTGATTACTACAGAGTACATTTACCCACCAGAGCTATTGTGTTTTGACTTCAGTGTGGAGCTAGTTGTTGCAGGGCTTGGCTTTTAAGTAAGGTAGCAATGCTTATTTACCATATACCATTAAAGCCACCCAACTACAAGTGTACTAACACACAGACACTGCTATAAGACACTGGTCTGCAATAAAATGTAATGAGCTTCTGAAAATACTGTAATCCTGTCCTTTTATTACAATGAATATAAAATACTTTGAAATAAGGTAAAAAAGCTCATCATCTTGACCAACAAAACTACTTTTCCACACTTCAAAACAATAATAAAAAAATCAAACCCTCAGAAATTTTGGAAAGGTATCTCTACTCTACTTAACCCCAGCAAACCAGATACCCCTACCCCAGACCCAAACGCTCCTGACAAAGACTTGGCTACCCAATTTAACTCTTTTCATTGAATCCATTTCCAAATTAACGTCATCTTTCTCTAACACCACTACATTCTCCAAAACTCCCTTACCATCCCCAACCATCTCTCTACCCTACTCTGCTACTACTTCCTCATTCCCATCTACTAACTCCCATCCCTCCACTCCTTCTCCTACTCCTACTCCTACTCCTACTCCTTCATCAGCTTCATCTGCCCCTAATTCTCCCTCTTCACACTCCTTTTTTCTCTCATTTAAACCTATACCCACTTCTACTATAAAGAAACTCCTTATGAAACTGAAGCCATGCACCAATGCTCCTGATAACATCCCTTCTTACTTTCTTAGCAAAGCTGCTGAAGCAATCGCTTACCTTATTAGCATTTTAATCAACCGCTCTATCCAAGAATGTATAGTACCCCAAGTCTGGAAAAGGGCCTTTATCATACCTCTACATAAAGGTGGCAACAACAACAATGTTACTAATTTCCGCCCCATCGCTATTCTGTCCCCCATCTCTAAACTCCTAGAAAGTGTATCCAACTACAACTCCTTCCACATCTCTTAGATAATCACCTACTAACTCCCACACATGGATTCAGACCACATCATAGCACTACGACCACCCTCCTCTCCTTCCTTGACACTGTAAATAAAGCCCGCGACACTGGCCAAATTGTTTCTACCCTACTACTCGACCTCTCTAAGGCCTCTGACACTCTCTCACAGCCTGCTACTAACTAAACTTTCTAAACTTAACCTATCTCCCTCCTCCTTGAACTGGTTCTCCAGCTACTTATCTAACAGATCTCAAGCAGTCAAATGGAAAAAGGCCACCTCCTCATTTCTAAATACTCCTACTGGGGTACCCCAGGGCTCTATACTGAGTCCCCTTCTCTTCAATATATTTATAAATGATTTCCGCAACTCTATCCCATTCTCAGACATCATCCACTGTTCAAATCTCTCAAGTGTGCATACTGTTTTATGCTTTACTTCTACAATGATTACAGATATTTGGATTTAATTTACAACTTTTATTTCAGATTTTATAGCACAAACACTGACAGACATTTACTAAACCTAAACAAAGCAATAGTCTTACAATGAAAACAGACTTAGCATTAAAACTTCTCTACCTTTGAAACCCACATTCACTGAAACAGCATCGAAACCCACATTTCACAAACATGCATCTGGCCAGTGGCAGGGTAAGTTTACCTTTGGCCCATTTCCAAATCATAGGCTCCTTGCACACATTTTTAGAAACATGCAAGAGTTCTTTGATTCACCTTCCTGACTATTATACTACATAATAATTTAATTATATCCCTTGTACAACACAGCACCACTTGTTAAGAGTGTGTTTTATAGTTCTGAGCATCTTTCCTTTAAGCAATGAAACAAATCATATGAACCAATAATGACAGCCTGCCCAATTCAGAACATTTCAACCATAAAGGAACACTCAAACTTCTGTCATAAAATCCACCAATATCAATCAGTATGCAGAATCTCTGCAGAAGTAAAAGTCATCTGAATAATTCCACATTAAAGAGATCTGAAACCAATGAAGAGGTTGTTGCTAGAAAATAACTTTATATTTCAGTGTTTCATTTACAATTTCAGTGCCTGTTGCCCTTGAAGAATAAATTGCATGTGCTACATTAAAATTAATGGTAAGTTGATATATTGCAATAGGGAATGGGTGGCAGGCTGAAAAGCAGGTTCATAGTTATTAGGTGTCTCATCCAAAGGAGGACATACTAAGAACTGCAGTACCATACCCCCTTAAAATAGGAATGTACATGCTGTGTGAATAGAACCTACAGCCCTTTGCATCAAGATGCACGTATGCTACCTGCTGTGCTAACACTGCCTTAAAATTCTATACCACAATAATGATACCATTTGCTAAACAAAACAGTTGCACATAAATTCCACCCGTTATAGCTAACTAGGGCATTTCTCTGTCACACATACACACCTCAACTTTAGTGCAAGAAATACATAAAGATGGATTTTTTTCAAAGTTACAACAACTGTAAACTCTGTGACCATGGTGTACATTTGTTTTTGACAGAAAGGTATAAGGGAACTCATGGCTATGTATATAGTTGAATCTCTCTGTACTGAAGTACTCCCTACCACGATTCTGCTTTAATAGTGTGTTTGCATTCAGAAACGTGTTACAACAACTGTAAACTCTGTGTGACCATGGTGTGTGTGTGTTTTTGACAGAAAGGGCTATGTATATAGTTGAATCTCTCTGTACTGAAGTACTCCCTACCATGATGCTGCTTAACTAGTGTGTTTGCATTCAGAAACTTAGTTTTATACTGAACTTTTATAACTACATGAATTAGAAAATATCCTTTTCAGAGCCTAAGCTAAAACACCGAGATGAAAAGGCAATGGTGTCTACATATTCTTAAACAACATTTCATCTCCAGACTTGCTATGTGAGATAATGGCGTGGAATTCCTCTGCATCCAGCTTAGCATTAACAAAACTCCTTACTGTGTCATACCTAACTATAGGTCCCCTCTATGTACCCCATCAATCCATATCTCCTAACTAACATGGTGTCCCTATGCATTAAGCCAACACCATTATTCTAGGAGACTTCAATCACATTTTCTTCCAAAATTGCCATTTTGAGGAAGGATTATTAGGGGAGAGCAACATTTTGTGCCAAAATTGGGGACAATGGAGAGGTTTGGATATTTCTAATTCTACAAAGCGATTTGCACATACCTCTTAATTCAGGAAATCTGGACAAGGCTAAATATATTGGGGGAACATACAAACACTACTTAAAATTGCTCTTGTATAAACTTGACAGTTGATAGAATAACAGGTCTTGCATTAGCATGCATTTTTCTGAAGGTTATGACGTCTGAAACTCAAATGTCTGTCATTTAGTGAGTTCATTGTATGAGGAACAAAACAAAATAAGTAGCAAATATCTATTCATTCTGCAAAGATATGGACAACTGAGAGGTATAGTTCAACCAGGGCTGTCTGAGTTTGCTCCAGTATCACATAGTCCCAACACATCAGCGAACCAAACACATAAATACACAAAAACATACTCAGAGGCTCTAAATAAAAATCTACCTAAGCAACAGAGAACTCCAAAGCAGACATCCAAGCAAACGCTACCTCAACACAAAACATGCACAACACATAGCCCACAAAGTCAGTGTGCCAAGCAGCCACAGCCCTTAAGGCTGAATAACACACCTGATACTCTTGTAATAGGTGACTCTATTGTCAGACACACTGACGTCCTGCTCACCAGGCTGAATAAAGAGAAGGTCATGGTGAGCTGCCTGCTGGGTGCTAGGATCCATCACATAACGCAAGCACTCAGGTCACTCCAAAGCAAATACAAATATGGCTCAGTCATTGTACATGCTGGTGTGAATGACCTGAGACGTACCTCCCTGGACTACATGAAAAGAGACATAGAGGAGTCCTATGATCATGTAGCCCAGGGTGGTATGACCCTGACCTCGAGCAGCATCTTACCCTCACCTAGAATGATGCCACAGTACAAAGACAAAATGATCGATTTTAACAATTGGCTAAAATTTTGGTGTCATTCAAAGGGGATCCAGTGTCTGTCAGCCTGGGATGACATGCTCGACAAGCCACGTTGCTTCACTAGGGACAGCTTGCACCTGTCACCACTGGGCTTTCAGATATTGGCAAAGGCTCTTGCCACCCCCATAGTGCCTGTTTTAGGCAAGGCTCAAAAGTCAAACCCACCCCATAGACAGCACAAGGAACAAGAAACTAAGGGTAATGCTGCTAAATGCCAGAAGTCTTAACCTCAAGATGCACCTTTCGAAGCTCTCTTCAGTATGGAGAACATAGATATCTGTGCAGTGACAGAAACCTGGTTCAAGGCTCCAGAGAGCACCCCAGCACTACCAGGCTATACCTCATATCATGCTTTTCGCCCCAAAACCCGGACCGAACCACAAAAGGAGGGGGAGTTTCCATATTTATCAAGGATATCCACATGTATTTGTTTTTTCTGGAGGTCAAGCACTGTAATCAGATACAGTTGAAGCAAGTAACTCTTTAAGGAGTCTTGGTATAACTGGAATGAATATCACAATTTAACTATGGCAAACTAAAACTGTACTTTAATAATCCCATAATTAAGCTATAAAAAAAACAAATAAAACAAAATATCTTACAATTGGAACCAATTATTCCCCCTTACAAAAAACAACTACATACATACAAAACTGTAAAGTACAAATCATTTTATTCAAACAGATTCACAGCATTTTCATCTTATAGCAAGACTTCCTTAGACTCTGATGAAAAGTCTTGTTACAAAATGAACGCACTGGGAATTTGTTTCCATAAAGTGGTTTGTTCTTATTTTAGCGTTTAAATATATTTTCTGTAATAATAAGCCCCCTTCAAAAAGAAATCTTAACATGGAAAGGAAAATGCCATTTGTCTGCCATCAGGTCTGTCCCTTGGCTATGCACATACAATATAACAGAAACAAACACACAACATTCTTTTTGTAAGTTAGAAAATTGACTGGGGTGCTAAGGAAAGGGCACTGCACTGAATGACAGTTCCGGATCAGTAAATTACTGAAAAGGCAGATAGAACCTAGGTGACATTTCTTCAAACAGAAAGTGTGCCAAGACTGTATTTTGAAAATGAATTTATTATTTTGTGTAAGCGTCAACCAACCCTAACACTCTGTTGAAATGTTGGGACTTTCAAAGGCAGGGGATCAACTTGCAGCTTGTGAGAAAGTGACTAGCAGCAATGTCTGTTCCACATTATATCCATAACTCTGTTCCCTTGACATCCCAGTACAGCACAGAATACAACTCCAAATGTCACAACACTTCATCTCCCAAACTCTTGGAACTGTTGACTCAATGACAAGCAAACACTTTCTTCCATACTGTAAATGGTAATTGTTGCAGCAACAGAGAAGGAAATATTTAAGTGGGGAGAGGGATTTTTTTGTCATGCTAGTTATTTTTGTACTCTTGTCCATTGTATAACTGTTAATAAGCATTGTGATAATCCTGGTTGGATGAAATAAAGACACTGGATATTATTACTATACTAGCTTGACAATATAAAATGTGACAATAAGAAAAACTGCTAATGTATATTTAAGTGACAGCTCACTCCTTATACCCGCTAACTTGTAGGACTGAGGTTTGGCAATGATCACTACAAGGTTTTGGGTCTGTGACACAACTACACCTCTTATAAAAATGTCTTGTGACAAAGACTGCAGTTATCTTGATTACTGAGTGCACTTAAAATGGTTGTGTGTCAGCCCCGACTCATGTGACAGACAGTTCAGCAAAACATGGTACACATTAAAGAAGCCATGGCAGAGCCTCAAGGCCTTGTACTCCTATTCATAGCTGTTACGGACATGGAATTACCCTGAGCAATCTGCTTTGTTCTTCTGGGAAGGTGAGACAGAGCTGAAACAAGCACATTAAACATGATACCTTTGCACAGATGCAGTTAAAGCAACCTTTGTGTTACACTGCTGAAATAACCACATGGAGTGCACAAGCTTTAAACAGGGTTTTTTTTAAGGAAGAAGGTACAATGGTTATAGTTACAGCGATTGCTTTCTGCTTAGAAAAATAAAAATAAAGAAAGAAGAGGGCAATCATCACCCCATAATGAGTGACAGGAGTCAGTAAGCAAAGCTATGAAAAAATGCTAAGGACTGTATTTAGCTTACAGTGATGAAAATGCCCTTGTGATTCTTCAGCAACAGGGCCAGCTTCTGAACATGGACACACATCCAACTTCACATCTTTCCCTATTTTCATTCATTCACACACACACACACTTACTTTGAAAGTGTCCCATCTTCCGCTCGTTTCCTCCCGCTTGCGAATCCGTCCGTTTCAGTTCCTTCGTGGTCCCATTTTCCACTTGCTTACCCCAAAACCGTCTGTCCATCCGAGTTCCCGCAACAGTTGAAAAAATATGCGATGATGTCAGCACACCGACCATTCTTAGCGATGTCAGCGGACTTCATTTCTTCTTAAAGAAGAGCCCAAAAAAAAAAAAACTTTTAAATTAGAACATGTCAGCCGATTCAGGGGGTGCAAGTGCACCCTTTACCTGGGCCCTTGGAAGGGACCTACCTTCAAGGCTCTCTTTTTCTGGGGAGTCTTCCAGAAAGGAAAGCATAATGTTAAACATTTATGTTCTCCTAAAGAAGATAAGGAGGACTGGCTGGGCTTTGCTTAAGGTTTATTAAAAGCTTTTCAGTCTTTACAGACCAAGTCTTCCCCTCATTAAAAAAAAAAAAAAAAAAAATTCTGTCTGATTCTGATTTCCATTCTGAGGGACAGGATTCAGACTTAGACTTTTTTTCCAGATTCATAGTTCACAGAATGGGGAATCTGACTGTGAGTAAAGTTATTCTTCAGATTCTCCCAGCCCCCCCCCCCCATGAAGTGTTGTTTTTTGTCTGATAATATTGCCAGAAAGAAGGACTTGTTTCAGTGGGAACAGAAAGAAATACCAGTATCCCAGCAAAGATATAATTTGTTACAGGTGAATTTTCCTGAACTTGCACCTGTTTTTCTTGTGTTGCCAGCCTTAGATAATGCTTTCTTTATAGTATGAGCAGTTTGCCAAACAGTCAGCCATCTGCTCCCAGAAAATCCGATAAATTATATAAGTTGTCCCTATCCCACAAATTCTTTTTTTTTCTAACCCAAATCAGATCCTACAGTAATTTCTCTTTCAAAATTAGCTTCTACCAAACTCCTTACAGCAGCTAGCCTTAGTCCTTCTGACACAATGGGAAAAACCTTTGATAGGTTTGGGAAGAAATTTTATACTTCTTCCACCTTAGCCTTCAGAATAGTGAATTGTCTGACTCGCGTGCTTAAGTTTTTGTTGGCTTCCTTTGACAATATGAGAAAATCAATTGCTGACATCCCTACTTCAGAAACCAAGGCATCTCTGAATTCATTACTATCGTTTGTGTCTCTGGTAACCAAGTATTCTCTAAAATGTTCTGATGACACTTCTGATGCTGTTTCAACACCAGCTGCCACTGTGGGTCAATGATGAGATTTAATTGGCTACATTCTCAGAATTTACTAGAGAGTGTCAAAGCTGAGATCCTGAGTGCTCCCTTGAAATAACAGGTGTTATTTGTGCCTTCCTTTGTTGAGATCCTTTAAAGGTTTAATGAAAGGGGATGTTAATAGAGGTTACCTAGATTTTTAACCCTCCTTGCCAAAATATAATAGAAACTTTTCTTCCAGCTCTGTTTCTTTTTTCAAGAAACAGAATAAGCATTCCCAGCAAAGTACAGGAAAATAAAATTTCAAAAAGCACTGGCAGGAAAGTTCAAAGAAGAAATGAGGGTCCTCCCACATCAAAGGACAGTTTAAGAAAAAAAAATATATTCCCCTCCATGTGTTATCTTCTGCCCACCCTGTCAACCCTGTAAAACTTCCCCAAAGTTTACATATTAACATTCCTCTATGCCACCAGATAACTTCAAACATTTGAGTTCTGAGAATCATTCAAAGGGGCTGTAACTGACAGAGGGAATCCCTTCTTCCTTTTCTTGGGATTCCTCTTCATCAATCCAATAAAACGTCCCTGTTCCCTCCTATTCTAGATCAGATGATGTCTCAGGGAATTATATAACCTGTTCCCCTGGATCTTATAAGGAAAGGATTTTATTTATGAAACTTTATGGAGTAAAAGAAAGAAGGAACCTGGGGGTCTGTCCTAGACCTTTCTTTTATTTATATGTTTCTTTATTTGTCTCTGTTAACTGAGACAGTCCAACTGGGCAAAGCCCTTTTTCAGAAAAGGTCTGAGGAGAAAAGCTCTGTCTAAACAATCTAATACAACTGAACATTGATTCAGTTGAACTTGATACAAGGTTACATTTCTAAAGTTGATAGAGAAATTATTTTGGATGTTCAGTTTGGTAATATGATTATGATAATTTGAGTTGTTTGATTTCATTATTATTAGTTATGACAGTATGAAAATAAGTTGATAGTAATACAGTGAGTAGCAGTTGTTTGCTTATACAGTAATACTGTTTTCACTTTCAATAACAGAATTAATATATATGACAAACTGAATAGGGGTTAAATATTTTGAGAGGTAGGTAGAAAAGGGAGGAAATATAGTGAGGGGTAGAAAGAAAGAGATAATAGTATAAAGTGAGGGAATGGAGAAATATTAGTTAAAGGTGTAGAACTGTGGTAGTGAGGGATAGAGATAAACAGTAGTATTAAGTGATGGGAACATTTAATATTAGTGAAAGGTGTAAAGGTGTGACACATAGAGAATGAGCAGAGGGCAGGTATGTGTGGAGATAGAGTTAATGTGTGAGAGAAGAGGTTCAGAGGGAGCAGGAGGTCCTCTAAGTATTAGCCTGGAGATGAACTTGAGCATGAGCAAGATGATGCTTCACTGACATATTGTTTAAGGCTGTTCTTAAAGTCTGTTAGTTTGATTTTTCAGACATAGTATTCCATAGTTTGGAGACATGACAAGAACAGAGTGAGTCACCTGCTGTGTTATTTGACATGGATGCTATTAACAGGAATTTTTGGGCAAACCAGAGATCCCTAGTAGGGAAATAAGGCAGTAAGGAACTTTTCAGCGACTACAGACTAAATCAAAATTCCAAAGTTAAAAATACTATTTCTGCATTCTATGTCACTTCCCATTCAGTTTTCTAATAACTCTGGATTTAATAGATGCTCATTAGCCATTTGAAATGTAGGGATCTGCTACAGTAAGTCTCCAAACATAAAGACTGAATGGCTGAAATAACAGACATATATGAGATGGCCATTTCTCAGAATATTCCTTTTTCTCTGACGTATGGTAATCCCAGAGTTAATATATAAGATTGGAGGTGTGGGAGCCTTGTCCCCTACATCTGGGGTGCAGGAGGAAGAAGATTAAAAGAGAAAAGCAATGTTCAAAATGTATTCCTCTCCTGGATTTTTGGCCTTTTTTTTCCGGAGTGTCAGCACTCAGCATTTGGAGTGCTGACATTTCAATAGGGAACCTGCTTATTATCACACTCCAGTTCTCAAAGATTTCAGATGCTTTTTATATTTTTTCTGTGTCTGGTTTACATTTTCAGTTTTCTGCTTTCCCCTTTGGTTTGTCTGGCTTGGGCTCCTGTAATAGCAATTGCAGGATGCAGAACATTCACATTTCCCATTATTTAGATGGCTGCCTTATTTTTGCGTATTCTTTTACAAGTTGTGAAGAACCCCTGGCTTGGGTAAAACACCTTTTTCTCAACCTAGGTTTTCAGGTGAGCATAAAAAAATCTTCTCTCATTCCATCTGACAAGATAGTGTTTCTGGGATGTGTACTGGACATATCTCTCATGATGACTTACTTTTCTTCTTAGGACAAAGTGGAACATTGCAAGGAGCATTTTCCTACATTTTCTAACCAGATTTTGTCATCTATTAGGGAATATCTTAGAATTCTAGGTTTCACTGCCTCAACTATTCTCATGATTCATTTGGCCAGCCTTCACATGAGGAAATTTCAGTGATTTGTCATATCAGTTTGGATCCAACACCAGCATTCCCTTTCATTTCAGATTCCAGTGTTGGGGTTTGTGAAAAAGAAGTGACTTTGGTAGGTAAATCGGTTGACACTCAACCCAGGTCTCCCTTTTTTTACTTCCAACTCCTACTAAGTCAGTAACCACAGACAGAGATGCCAGATGCTGTTGAAGGCAGGGGGGGGGGGGACAGAGGGTGAGAGGGGCACTTAGTGATCTAAAAAGGGCAATTTTTTAAAACAATTTACTACCACAACATGGATTCACTTGGAGGACATTTTAAACTTAGCCGGTTTCCCTTTTGGTGCTAGAATTAACATTTCCTGATCGGTCTTACCTATTCTGTGGCTGATAATTGTATATTAGCCCTAGTGAGAATAACTGTGATCATGCCATCGATAATTTGAGGGGACCCGTGTAAGGGATGCAGGATTTAGGAACTGCCTCTATCCATTAGTGATGTAAGGGGCAATCCTGGAGTACATTTTTTATTACCCATCCTTAGATCCAAGTTGCATTTGAATATGGACAGAGGTGAGCTTTTTATTACTTGAATGGATAGTCTGTTCTGGAACAGTGGTAGCCTTTGTGATATATATCCATCTCTCCACAACATTCAGTTTAGATACCTGGACTGAGTATTTCTGATGCCATTTGACTTACTGATGTTCAGTAGGTCCATCAGTATTAGGTCAGAGGATGCCTTGTATGCCAGACTCAGGTCACCTCTAAGCACTCTGTAGGATATTGAGTACAGTGATAAATCTTTGAGTTGGTCCATGCAAGACCTATTGTTTAGGACTTTTATCTTTTTAGTAAGGTATCTTTGTGGGTATTCTAGTTGTTGCATGGGTTTGGACGTTTGGACAGATACATGCCAAAGTGGGCATTATACAAAATGATTGACCTAAGAGGGCTTTGTAAAGGGGGACAATAACATCTCTAGATCCTGTCACAATCAATTTGTTTATAAGCTGTGCAATACAGAAAGACTTTATGACTCTGGGCACATGTTGGTCAAAAGTTAGGTCACTACACACAAGTTCCCAAATGCCAAACAACTCGGTCAGTTCTCAGGGGGTGTTGTCAATTTGGCAGTTCCCTGGAGTAGATGCCTTTTCAAAGGATGTTTAGCTTCAATTCATGATTCTGGCACCAGTTATTGTTTGGGGCAAACCTTCCTGCATGACGGTTAAGTCATTTGGGGATTCAATAACTGCTCCTAGCTTGCAGTCATCTCAAATGTAGTTGGCCAAAGTCCTTTGGTATTTGTTTTTACTTTTCAGATGTATATGCCAAACAGAAAAAGTCTCAGGACTGAACCCAGGGGGACTCCATTGGTGACTGGTCTCTTTCTAGAGGTAACATCCCCTGTTTTGATGTCCTGCATCCTGTGAGTAAGTTGGCAGTCCAGCTAGTGATGTAAGTGTTTGCTTCTATACTATTTATCTTTTGTACTACACCTAAGTAGGGGATTGTGTCAAAATGCTTGGCCAGGTCAAGGTAATGTGATGTGATCTGTTTTACCTTCATCCATTGCTTTGGTGACAAGAGTAAATTTAAAAATTTGCCCATGATTTTGAGCCTTTCGTGCTTTCTCTCGATTCTTGGACTAAGAGGTTGAGAGAGCAGAGCATATGTTTGACTGCCCCTGATTTTGTGTCATATTTTTGGTCTGTTCCTCATGTGTGATTTTCTGGCAAATTTATGAGGATTGCAAAACTTAAATAAAGATAGACACAAGTTTCAGACGTCTAGACTTCATATCGTTCAGAAAACGCAGGCTAATGCAAAACCTGTTATTGTAGCAACAAAGCATGTAAGGACAATGTTATATTTAAAATCTGTCCCTGATTCTGGACCTTTGATCTTTATCCTGGCTCACTAAGTTTTTGGCTTTATCCCTTGAGCTATGAGGTTATGAAGTTTAAATAAGAACTGTGGGCAAAAAGCTCGACCTGTTGCATTTTTTTATTTGTTAAATTAAACAAAAAAGAAGTGTAACAAAAACTGGGCAACATGAAAAAATAACAATAATAGTAAATAACCTAACTGAAGACTTAAAGTCAGGCAAGAAGTTTTAATAACTTTTTATAAGCACAATAAAAATCACAGAGTATTTTTTATTGTTCTTTTAAGTAAATTAATGTTTCTGGCATGACTAAAAATCTAACAAAACTGGGGCCAATTTGCATTAATGAAAAAAATGAGTTAAGGCAAGGAAGAAACTGTATTAACTTCTGAAAACACAGTAACAACAAAGTTATTCCAGTTTCTTGTCTGCATTGTCTTATTTTCTCATCATCATCGTCTTCATTAGTTTTACTGTTGTTACTTCATAAATGACTGTCCAGAACATACCAGGGTGGGCTGCTGCCACTTCAGTTGAGGTCCACAATCCACAGAACTGCACTGACCTGTTCAACAATATGACTGTTATTAATTATTATTAATTATTAAATAACAGTGAAAAACAAACTATTAGAAGGTGGAATGAAACAACAAAGTGTCAGTTGTAAAAATTAAGTGCTTTCTTTCCTTTAATGTCAAACACAGAACAAAAGTGCTTATTATTTTCTTTACAACTGACACTTCATTGCTTCATCCCAACTTTTGATCATTTATAGTAAACAGTGCAAAATACCAGAGCTGGATCATGGTTAAATGGGGCCCTAGGCAGGGTAATAGATTGGGCCCCCCCAGAGCAACTCCCTACCACTCTAGCAGCAGCCCCCTCCCAAGCCACTCCAGTCTTCCATTACTTGGCTATTTCTCCTCAGTTACCATAAATACTGTTCAAACATATCAGCGTGCATACTGTTTTCTTATTTACTTCTACAGTAATTACAGAAATTGAAATAAAATAGAACAAACACTGAGCCATTTGCTAAACAAACAATACAGTCTTGCAATGAAAGCAGACTTAGCATGAGCAGTAAACTTTTCTGCCCTTGAAACTCACATTCATTGAAATGGCATGAAAACCCACATTCATTTTGCATCTGGCCAGTGGAAGACTAAGCTTACCTCTGGGCTGTTTTCAAACCATAGACTCCTTACACATTTTTAGGGCCATGCATACATGTATGTGCTCTTTGATTCACCTTCCTGATTGTATTAAGTTATATTCCTTGTATAATACAGCACTACTTGTTAGAATGTGTTTTAAATTTGTAGTTTTGAAAAGTATTCTAGTAAACAATGAAACAAAATGTATGAACCAATAATGACAAAACTATCCATTTCAGAAAATGTCAACCATAAAAGGCCCCTCAAACTTCTGTCATTACAATCCACCAGTATCAGTAAATATGCAAAATCTCTGCAGAAGTAAAAGTAATCTAAATAATTCCACATTAAAGGGATCTGTAACTAATGAAGTGGTTGCTGCTAGCAAACAACTTTATATTTGTTTCATCTACAAATAAAGTGCCTGTTGCCTTGAAGAATAAATTGCCTATGTTACATTAAAAAATAACAAGCTAATAATATTGCAATAGGGAATGCATGGCAAACTGATAACAGGTTTATAGTTACTAGGTAACTCCTCCAAAGTGTGGCACAGGAAAATAGCTTTCTTGGGTGGTGTAAGCCAGGGAACCTTGTTGGCTAGGCTTACGTAGGCCCTTGGGCCGATAGCCTAGTACCTACCTATGAACCTATAAGTAGGACATTCACAGAACTGCAGTATCCACTCCCTTTAAAGTACAGCATAGTATCAGCAATATATCTGCATACTGTGAGAGTAGAACCCACAGCCTTTTACATCAAGAGCAGATGTACTACCTGTTGTGCTACTAACAATGCAAACAGACTTGGCATAAGTAGCACTAAATTTCTTTCTCCTGAAGCTGTCAGCTCCTTGTAAAATCCACTTGACACTCAACTAAATCTCAATTTTGCAGCACAAGAAATCTGGAAAAAGACAAATTTATTTGAAGGGGGGGTACAAAGGCCCCAAACCAGGGACACATTTTAAACATTGCTTGTATAATCTTAGAAAGTTGCTAAAATAAAGTGTTACCATGTGTTTCCTGAAGAATGGGAAGACTGAAACTTAAAGGGCTATTATTATTGAGTGAATTCAGTTCTCACTGATTTGCCAGAAAACCACAAATTTTAAGAGGAACAGACCAAAAGTATGAGCCAAATATTCTGTGAAAATCTGGACAGTTGAAAGTCATGAGCTTAATTCCTTGAATCACAAGTGGTGGTATGGGTAGAGAATTCAGGCCCTTGTTTCTTGTACCTAAGGTACAGGGCTTGAGCCTGAGTCCACCAGGTACACCTAACTGGGGCATTTTATACACACACACACACACACACACACACACACACACACACACACTGAACCCAGCAGCATATGTGAGCAGAAAACTTTCCTTACCTGGAAGTGCGAAGGGGAAAAGCCCTTAAAAGCTTAAAAACTCTCTCCTTAAGAGCTGTACCTTGGGCAACAACAAATGTGATCAGGTAGGCACTTGCTCACACACTTACCTCCCTCTATGGAAGTTTAAATTCCATGCCTAAATGTGGACCTTGTTAGGCGTGGACTGTGTTTAAATCCGCGGTGATGGGGTCCTCCTTAAAGAAGATGCTGCCACCACCATGGAGTTTTTTTTTTTTAATTGTTGGAGCTACCATGCGGGTCCTAGCTAATTTCCTGGTAATTGTGTTGCTTAGTGCTGGACCAGGCTAGACAAGATGGCCTTGCAGCTGTAAATGTGGGGGGGGGGGGAACGACACTCCCTTCCCCTGTGGTTCCGGCACCCTTGACCACATATGCTTCAGACTTTGCTTTGTAAGCTGTATCCAAGCTGATGAAAGTCCAGGGCTTTTGGAACAAGAAGGACAAATTAAAGTACACAAATGTCAGAGAAACAATGACTAATAAATACTCTCAAATGTCTAAAACATCTTTGGACTCCAGGCACTCGACTAGTAATCACCAACACCACCACCACCACAGTGATGTGGTACATAAGCAGACAGGGGAATCATGTCCTTCCCCCTTTGCAGACTAGCTGTGGTAGCCTGGGAATTAATGACTAAGCACTTTCTGTCCTTCCAGGCTACCTATATTCCATCAGCGCAAGCTGAACAGGACCAAGACAAATATAAGTTGTACTCGGGGGTCTGCCAGGAATTGATCCATCTGTAGTGAACAACTTAAGAAGATCTGTTTGCCTCCAGCCAAACCAGACAAAGAAGCTCTGCTCCAGTACTCTCTGCACACAGGCCTGGAACACAGATGTCTTTTCATTCCCATGGATGAGAATGTTCCTGTATGCTTTTTCACCCTTTCCTCTGATAACTAGGGTTCTTTTAAAGATTCAGAAGGACTCCCCAAAGATAATTGTGGTGACTCTGTTTTGAACCAGATAATGGTGGGTCTCCCTTCTTTTGAAAATGACAAAGGGCAATTACCAGAAGCTTCCTCCCTGAATGGACTTACTTGCATGGCAAGGGTTGTTTGATACACCCCATTGTTTAACTTCAATTGACTGTGGATGATAGGATTTGAGCACATTTTAGATCCGTTTTTTTTGAGGATGTGCAATGGGTAGTAAAGGAAACAAAGAAACCTGCTACTAGAAAATCATGTATGGGAAAGTGGACAAGATCTTCTAGTTGGTGCCAAGACAAGAACCAAGATCTTCTTAATGCTCAGCGTCCTTTGGATCTATAGTATTTGTGTGAGTTATTATCCTCTGGCCTTTCTTACTCTTCTATCAAGATTCACCTTTTGGTCATCTCTGCACGTCTGCCCTTAGACTCTCTCCCTCTTTTACCCTACCTCAAGTGAAACAGTTCTTGAAAGGGTTTTTACTTATCTGGTCACCTATATGGAAGTAGCTCCTTCTTGTGTTCTTAATTTTTTTATTGAAAAAATGTATACTGATTCCTTTTGAACCTGCTCATAAGGCTGACTTGAAGTTCTCATCTTGGAAAATAATGTTACTCATTGTTCTGACGTCTGCAAGAACAGTATCTCAGCTACATGCTCTTACAGTTAGTCATCCCTATCTCATTTTTTCACAGTGATATGGTAACGCTGAAACAAAATCCTTCCTTTATGCCTAAGGCAATTCATGTCTCTTGTTTTCTTTCCAGTATCTAAAAATCAGGAAGAAGGAATTTTACACACTCTGGATGTCTACAGGCAAATCAGGTACTACATATGACATTTCAAAAAACTTTTAAATTTCTGATTAACTGTTTATTTTATTTGAAGGTAAGAAAAAAAGGACAATTAGCATCAAAACAAATAATTTCTAAATAGCTGTCTCAAACTATTAATCTTTTTTTATTCTCCCTATAACAATACACCTCCAAGCAAAGTCAAGGCTAACTCTACCAGGGTTCTAACTACTCCTGTGGCTTTTTGAAAAGGGTGGACTCGAGAGCTATACTAGGCACAGCAACTTGGTCATCTCCACATACCTTTATCATGCCCTATAAACTGGATTCCTTCTCTAGTTCCAGACTATTTTCCAGGGGCTCCTGTACTCTGATCCTTCTTCCTCCTCCTCCCTTTCTTTCTAAGGTACTGATATTCGTCTCATATAGCTTAGGCTACTGCAACAGTGATCTAATGCTTATCATAGTACAGTTTTGTAAGTAAACACTATAATAGTGGAGGTTTGAATAGATCACTATTGCAGTAGCACTACCCTTCCCTTCCTCCATCCTCCCCTTTTTGCTATTTTTATGCCAGGGTGTGGGGTTTTCATTAGTACTGCTCATATCTGGCATTGTTCTAGTCTCCCTCTTCAGAGGCAAGTACGCTCTGAGGTTATGGCATCCTTGCTCTTATCAGTCTGTATAGTGGCTAGGGTACATGGAAGGTACCCTAAAGTTCTGAAAGCTGGCCTGCTGGTCTGATCTTTGTCAGAACATCCCTTATAGCTTAGGTTACTGCAGCAGTGACCTGTTTGAACATCTACTGTTATGGTATGTTTACTTTTTGCAGAGCTCTGCATGATGTACTCTAGATAGTTCTAAAGACTTAGTTTCTTTGAACCATCAAGTTTCTGATAAATGCTCAGAAAAAATGTACTCTTCTGGAGTGCAATGAGTATGCCTAGCTACACCCTTAGTAGGCCATACCTCCAATTTTATTACTCAATAATTTTGGACAATTCCAAATAATAATAATAATAATAATAATAATGGGTGACAAAGACGTGAACTAAGAGATAGTTTTTTACATACTACTCTAATTCATTCAAGAAATAACTGCCTTGGTAGCCACCCATTATTTGTCATATGGAATTTGTTTGGATATAAAATCATTTTGAAGTTGGGCTAGCACATTCTGAATTTCTTGTGTAGTTTCTTGGTTTTGTATAATTTTAGGATTTAATGTCCAGGTATTAAAAGAGGAAATATTTTGTTTATGAGCTTGAAAGTTTATTAAAAGTCTAATTTTGGAATGATCTGAAAGAGTTCTATGTGATACAGCATAATTTAATTTGTTAGAAAGGAAAGCAAGGGAAATTAGAAAAGCATCTATCCTGGACCAAGTTTTATGAGTGGCTGAAAAGAAAGTGAATCTTGATATTGTTTTATCGTATTGAAATTTAACATAAGGGTCAACTAGTTCAAATGTATTTTGTAATATTCAAGAAATAACTGCAACAAAAAGTTTTGATCAACATGTAATTTCTGAACAAGGTGGCACAGCGGTGCAGCGGTTAGCGTTGTTACCTCACCCTCACAGTAAGATGCTCTCCATTTCAGTTCTTGGCTGGGCTGCCTTCATACCTCTCAACTGTACAGATTTTCTCAGAATGTCCAGATTTTGGCCTCATAGTTTTGGCCCATTTTTTAATAAAATTGTGTTGTTCTGGCAATTTAGTGGTAAATCATTAATGGCTGAAGTTATAAAATAATGACAGAAATTTGAGTCTGAGACTTCATATCCTTCAGAAAATTCATACTAATGTAAAACCTGTTATTCTATCAACTTTCTAAGTTTGTAAGAACAACATTTTAAAATTGTACCTATTTTTTGGGCCTTTGTCCCTCTTTTACTTATGGCTTTGTCCAGATTTCTTGCTCTAAGAGGTTGAGAGGTATGGGTGCCCTTCTGCATTTATTCCCTGTGTATGTGTGGGTTTCCTTCGAATGGTCCAGTTTCCTACTACATGCCAAAGACAAACAGCAGGTGTCATACCTCTCAAATGTACAGATTTTCTTAGAATGTCCAGATTTTTTACTCATATTTTTGGTCTTTTTGAATCATTGAGGACTGAAGTCAGAAAATAATGGAAGATATATGAGTTTTAGACTTCATATCTTTCAGAAAAAATCATGCTAATGCATAACCTGTTATTCTATCCACTTTCTAAGTTTGTAAGAGCAATATTTAAAAAGTGTCCCTATTGTTAGGTCTTTGTCCCACCATTATTTGTGCCTTTGTCCACATTTCTTGTCTAACAGGTTGAGAGGTATGGCAGGTGCATTGGACACTCTAAATTGGCCCTAAGTGTGTGTGTGTGTGTGTGTGTGTGTGTGTGTGGTACGGATGAACTACCGCTTCAGGGCCTGCCATTGATGGTATAATCCTTGGCTTTAGCTGATTGTCACTGTTGAAGTGACACCCCGACCCGACCTCATGTGCAAAAATGGTAAAAGGAGTTGAGAATGGAGGGATGTATCTTCTTAACAATGAAAAGTACAAACCATATTGTTTGGCATTATTGACTGGGTCTAATCTTTAACCATTTACCACAAAATCAACACTATTATAATAAGGGAGAAAGAGTGAGAAAATGTAAATCAAAATCACGGACATTTTGCGAAGTTGGACAGTTGAGAGTTGCGCCTGGACCAGAAACAGCCTGAAAAGGTTCAGTCCCTTTCAAGATTAATAAATAAGGTTGGATTTATTGAACTATTTAGGCAAGTTTCAGTGACTATCGTTATATTGTGTTTCTTTTGAGTTATTTACAGGTAAGGCCTGCCCGTCAATAAATCAACGTTTGATCTAGCTCCTTTTGAAAGTTGGTGGGTTTCGACCGGATGCATATAGCTATAATGTCACTACAGCTCTCGACGTACTTTACAGTCATACGGCTAATAAATGTTTAACTCGAAATGTGAATCCTACAGCATATGTTTGTGCAGAATGGTAACTTTTTTTTTAAAAAAAGAAAAGTATCACAACCTATTAGATATACAAACTCCAGAATACAACAGAGAATATTTGGCAGGTGTAGAAAAACTGAGAAAACGGCATATTGTACCAAAGGCGTTTGTTGATGAAGTCTCTGAAGAGAAAACCGAAGAACTGACTTAAGGATAGAGTATAGATGAAATAAAGGATTGTCTCTATCGAATTTTAGCTATTGTTTGTGTGGGTTGAGGTAGTGGCGGGCAAGGACTGACAGTGATAGTAACTTACGAGGTGGGTAGGGAGAAAGTGCTAGACATCTGCACGTGCACATAGTAATGCAGGAAGCAACAACGGTCCAAAGTAAAGGAGCGCGAATAACATGCACTCTGAACGGTCAGTATGTCAGATTTAACAATCCTAGAGAGAAGAAATAAAACCTAAATATATATTATTTATGCATTTAGAAGCTTGCGGTGACACCTGTGTGTGTTGCATGTTTCTAGTATTTGTTTGAAATAATACGTTTAGCAACTCTTGGTTACCGGCGGAAAAAGTACGTATATCAGGGTAGAGATGATAATTCCTTCCATGCCAAAGTTATCAGTATTGTTTTGAACGCATAAATGTATTTCAGTGAAGGCCTCATGAAACCAAAGTCCCACCTTTCTCCAAATTAAACGTTTCATACTTGAGAAACGCACACTTAATACTGATGGCTTTTATCCCACAGCTTTGATAAATAACAAGGGGCTTCTCTCCAGCTGTAAAAAATGCGCGTTTTCTAAGATGAAGAGAATAGCTTTTACAGTGTTTGAGACATCAAAGTGAACTAAAGGCTGACGGACTCTGTAGGTACATAAAGGAAAGCGGATAACTCTTACAAAGTATGTAAGGGAGGCGTAGCCATTAGCTGTCAACTTTCCATCTCAAAAATGAGGAACAGTAGGCAAAATGACAGTTTTAGGCTGGAGGCGCATGTTATGGTTAAGGACTATGTATGTATGACTGAGTATTATTTAACATTGTTAACATGGATAGTTATTTAACTATGCTTAAACAATGAAACTCTTTCAGCGTGGAACTTAAAATTTTTAAGACTCAAAATAAAGACGATTTCGCATAATGAACTGTAGTTGAGAGGTATGAGAGGAAGGATGAACTCTGATACAAACTAGAAAATGGCATCTTTACCTAATTATTACCCCAGACATAAATATGTTAAGAGTATTCCGGATACTTGCTAAGGCTCTTGCCACCCAATATAGTGCTTTTCTTAGGCAAGGTTCAAATGACAAATTCACCACCGTAACAGGTACGAGCAAGCAAAATCTGAGGGTAATGTTACTCACTGCTAGAAGTCTAAACCTCAAACTGCACTCACTCGAGGCACTCCTTAAAATGGAGAACATCGACATCTGTGCAGTGACAGAGACCTGGTTCAAAGCTCCAGAGAGCACTCCTGCATTACCAGGCTATAATTCATACCACACCTTTCGGCCACCTAACCCGTAACAAAGCACATATTCATTAAGGATATCCACACCTCCAGGCTAGTTGCACAGCATAATGCATCTGAGATTATCCAAGTGCAACTAACTCTGGGCAAGACCGCAATCCAAATTGTAGCTTGCTACAGATCCCCCACCATGTCCCATGATTCCCACTCCTCATTTCTTGCTACACTGGAAAGTATTAGGGTACAACCCAACACCCTAATAATGGGTGATTTCAACTACCCCACCATTAACTGGGAAAACTACTCATGTACCAACACTTTTGCTCAATGTTTTCTGGAATTCATAAATTCCAACTCCTTGGATCAACGTATTCACACCCCCACCAGGAGCAGCAATATCCCAGACCTGGTCATTACCAACATCGGCAACCGGTGTTCCACACCAGAGGTCAGTTCCTCGTTGGTCAGATCCGACCACAAGCTAATCACTCTAGACATCCACATCCCACCCCCACCCCCAGTTCGGGAAACTACCGTAAAAACTTCTCCAAAGCCAACTTCACACTTCTTAAGACAGAAGTGGCAAACTTCATGACACCCATGCAGATGGACAATAGAGATACGATTTCTGAATCCTACACGAATGCACTTTATAAGCACTTACAGGAGTGCATGGATCATGCTATCCCTAATAGAACCAAGATGCTATCCTCCAAAAAAAGGAAGCTAATCTGGTGGTCCTCTGCCATAAACCAACTCTACAACAGAAGAAAGAAACTGTTGCAAAAAAAGAGTAAAATCCAATGACTGGAGGAACTCCCTGGTCAACCTCAGTAAGAAGCTGAGATCCCTCATAAAATCCTCCAAAGCTAGTTACGAAAACAAAACTGCCACTGACTCTAAAGACGACCACAAAGCATTCTATAGTTATGTCAAGAATCTCAATGGCAACACTCAGATCTGCTCTGAGTTACAGCACAATGGCACTAAATATACAGAACCAACTGATATTGCCAACATCCTGGCATATAGGTTCAGTGCTAACTTTACCCCCTCGAGGGCCCATCTCTGTACCAGAAGAATGCAAAGTTCCTGTAATCACGGCTGCACAGGTAAAAAAAACACACTCTCCAAAGCCAAGAACACAGCATCCATGGGACCTGACAATATCCCAGGCTATGTTCTACACGAACTACAGAATGAACTGGCACCCTGCCTAAGTACCATGTTCAATCATAGCCTCACCTCAGGCTTTGTGCCCACTGAATGGCGCACCGCGACGGTTATCCCACTCCTCAAAGGGGGAGCCACGACGGACCCCAGGAACTACCGCCCCATTAGCCTGACGAGCCTGCTCTGCAAGGCCATGGAACGTATCATCATGGAACTCATAAACAAAGACATTGGTAATCTCCAAACTCTGGACCCTACCCAGTTCGGATTTGTAAAAGGCAGAGCATGTCTCCTAAACCTGATTGACTTCTTTGAAGCAGTCACCAAAGCCATAGATGAGTGTAAGGTGGTTCACACAGCTTATTTAGATCTCGCCAAGGCTTTTGACACCATCCCCCACTCTGGAATTATAGATAAGCTCACTAAACTAGGTATAAATCCCTATGTCACAAGATGGGTTGCCAACTGGCTCACTGACAGAACCCACACTGTTAAAGTATTTGACTCCAAATCTGACTTCAGACCAGTGACAAGTGGAGTACCACAGATTTCAGTCCTGGCTCCTCTCCTGTTTGGTATCTACTTCTCTGAAGTACAGGCTAACACAGAAGGTCTTTGGCTAACAAAGTTTGCAGATGACTGCAAACTAGGAGCCATAATCGAAACTCCTAACAATGTGGACATACTACAAAAGGACCTCACTGAGACAGATGCCTGGTGTCAAAGCCATGGCCTGGAGCTCAATGCCAAAAAGTGTATTGTCATCCCCTTTGGTAAAAACTCTGTACCCATGAACTACCACATAGCTGGTAGTCTACTTAATGCCAAAAATGTGATAAGAGACCTTGGGTCACAGGTGGACAGTAGTCTCATCTTTGATAATCACATCGCCACAGTGGTCAGAAAATCCTTCTACGTGGCTCACCTCATCACAAAAGGTTTCTCATCCAGAAAAAAAAGAGGTCATTGTTCCCCTCTGCTTATCACTCATTGGAGTACAACGCCCCTTTTGGTATGTACCTCACAAAACATCTACAACAACTGGAAAGGCCACAGAAATATCTCACAAAGAGGATTACTGGCCTCAAACAGATGCCCTATGCAGACCGTCTCAAAAAACTCCAGCTTTACTCTGTCACATATCACCTACTCAGAGGCGATCTCTGCCTAACATACAAAGCTATGTCAAACCCAGAGCTGTTGGACAGGCTCCACTTAAAGAAATTCCAATCCCTCTGAGCTACACGCTCTAGGGACCTAAACCTTGTCACCACAATAAACAGAACATGCTGGAGGGATAGATTCCTGTTCCAGAGACTTCCCATACTTTGGAACAGGCTACCTATCTATGTCAAACAGAGCTCCTCATTAGCACTCTTCAAGAAAAATCGAGATGATTGGATGTGAAATAGGAACTTCACCCCAGGGATCACTTCTGTGGCTCTGCTCGACAGGGGCACAGGAAAATAATTTTCTTGGGTGGCAAAAGCCAGGGTACATTTTTGGCTAGGCTTATATAGGCCCTAGGGCCAATAGCCTAGTACCTACCTATGAACCTATAAGAAAGAGGCTGCTAAATAAAATATTTATTTTGTAGATTGGCAGGTTGCTTACCAGTGGTTACCTAGTGGTAGTTGTTGATAATTTTACAAATGTCAGGATGTGGCCACAGTGGTGCAGCTGTTAGCGTTGTCGCTTCACAATAAGAGGTTCTCTGGTTTGATCCTCAGCTAGGGTGCCTTCTGTCTTGAGTCGGCATGTCCTCCCTGTGGTTGCGTGGGTTTCCTCCGGGTGCTCTGGTTTCCGTCCACATCCTAAAGCTATGCTGTAGGTGGATTAGACACTCCAGATTGGCCCTAGGTGTGTGTGTGTGTGTGTGTGTGTGTGTGTGTGTGTGTGTGTGTGTGTGTGTGTGTGTGTGTGTGTGTGTGTGTGTGTGTGTGTGTGTGTGTGTGCCTTCTTTGGAAGGATGGGCACTGGGCTGGCAACTCGACACTGTAAAAACTCTACTGCCAATCATGAGAGGACAGGTGATCCACTGTGGTGACCCCTAACCGGGGAAGGCTGAAAGAAGAAGGATGCATCATCATTGTAGGGAGATGTGATAAAAAATCAAGTCAAATAAAGCTGCTAGAGTGTTTGATTAAGTCTGAAGAGAAGATGTAAGAAATGACCTATGGATATCAGGGAAGGCAGAAATGATAGACATTTGTACGTGAACATTTTAATGAAGGAAGATTATATGTGTGCTTGTGTATGTATGTTGAACCTAGTATCAGAGTGTTCAAGATTAATACAGTGTCGGTGCAACGGGTAGCACACTTACCACTGGTGCAGAAGGGCATGAGACCTATTCATTCCCACACCAAGTAGATTGAATACTGACACTGCAGTGCAGCATAAGGGAGGTGCTGCACTCCTGAGTGTGTCATACTTCAGATGAGACATTAAACCGAGGTCCAGTCTGCTTTGGTGATAGCTCAAGTGGATGTAAAAGATCCCACTGCACCTATCAAAAAGATTAGGGGCCCCTTTTTTAACACAGCATTAAAAAAAATATTCACATATTTACAAAATCTACGTATTTACAAGCACATAAATACATTTTTCGACTTTTTTACTATTTATCATTTTTCTTATAATATCCTCATTGTTATTCTTCCATAATTGCCTCCCACTCCTTCCACAACCATGATCAAATTTTTTTGCAATGTATCTGCCAAAATCTGTTTGCCATTAAACAAAATTTCATTCAGTCTTTCCTTCCAAATAACCCATATTACATAAAATAAATTCTTATCTGCACTTCTCACATATTATTTCTTCTTGCTCTTATGTTGTGTTGTTGTGTCTTTCGGCTTTTCCCGGTTAGGGGTCGCCACAGCGGAACTCCGGTCCGCTAATGATTGGCAGTTGATTTTTACGTGCTTAGTTGCCAGCCCTAACGCACAACCTTCAACGAAGGTATGCCCATTCACGCATGTCTCCACACAGAAGACGCTCTAGCTGAGAGTCGAACCGGTCAGCGTCTTACTGTGAGGCGACAACGCTACCTTATAATATCCATAAATAACCATATTCATATGTACAGTATATTGTTACTGACATTAATATTCTCAATTTTTTTCGCACAACTTTTTCCAAAGTTTCACCACTCTTTTACATTTCAAAAAAACATGCTCTGTTGTTTCTTCCTCCCTACAAAATAAAAGCAGTCTTTCATTTTTCTTTTTATGTGACATATTCCCCTTTACTGGTAATTTATTTATTACCAATCTCCATAGGAAATCCTGACACTCTACTATCTTGGTACACTATTTCCTTACTTTAATGTCTTTAATAATTTCTGGTAAATTTTCACATGGATCTGCATAATAATATTATTTCATCACATTATTACGTCACATCCTTCTTCCTGTATGTCATCAATAGTTTATCATTTTTAATTTTTTCATTTGCATATTTTTTTCTCTTAGTCTCATCATCCCTCAGAACCTTTTGTACTTACATTTAAATATTCTCACTATTAATTTCTCATTATTTTCCTTTACACACTTTAATATTCTAGTAAAATTTAAAGAAGTAGAATAAATAACTGGATTGTAACACCAATCCTCCTTCATCTTCACTCATATACAACACACCTCTTTATACTAGGTTTAATCTTGAGCCCCATATGAAAGAAAATGCCAGTTGCACAATTTCCTTCTCATATTTTTTTTCTGGGCTCATTTAGCATATATGCTGTTTTTCCCATAACAGAGACATCATTAGGTAAACCTTTTTCCTGAATGTCAATCTATACATGCTCCAGAGAACACATATTTCTTTTATTTCTTTTATCAGACTCTCCAGTTGCATCATAACTACATAATTTTCCCAGGTTTTATCCCTAGCAAAGTAACTTAATTCAATGAAAAATACACCCTCCTGGTTCACAACATTACCTAAATGCTTACTTTTATCTTTCTTCAAGGTCATTGTCATTTCCTTTAAACATCCATTCAGACAAATTCACTCTTCCCTCATCCATATTTTGTGCTTAGCAACTTCAACTTTATCATATGTACATATCAAGCTACTGGAATCACTACCTCCTTTTCATCACATATTTCACATCTTTCATTTTATAAGCTACTTCAATCACTATTGCATTTGTTACCAAACAATATTCCACTCATGGCACATCCTTGACTTATACCACACTTCATGCATGTTGCTTTACTCAGCCACCCATTTGCTAACACTCTCACTGTATTATTTCAATATGCAGGCGTACACATTTTCCTAATTCTTTTACCTATTCCTTACTTCTCCATAACGTCCCACAAAGCATCATATCCTACTGTAACAAATGCCTTGCTAATATCACTTACCATAAGTTTTACATCCTCCCTTTAACTTGTAGTAGCATACACAATTTCTATCACAAACAGTGACAGTTTTTGGCATCCATACCCTTTTATACCATGTATACTTTTTTCAGTAATATCCCCTCATTTTTCCTTCCATTTGCGTCTGTATTAATCTCATAAAAATATAATCTGTGTTATTTATTGCAGTGGGTCTTCATTTTTTTTTATTTCATAGTTCTCATCTTTCTTCCATATAAATTGTAATATCCCATTACATAACTCTTCATAAACAAACCCTTCCTTCAACAATTCATTCAGTGCATTCACAAAACATACTCTTTGCCAGTTCTTTAATTTCCTGTACATTCCATACCCAGTACTATCTGTATCTGATACTGAATCAGCATTTACTGTCCTAAGTACTTCATCACTAATAGCAATTTCTGTTTAAATTCCTTCTTCATCTTGTTCTGGAAATGTTTGACTTTCCATGTTCTCTTATTTTCCTTCTTTTTACTCTTATGCATGTTTTCCACATGCTGTACTACAATACTCATAATTTGCTCTTGTGTTCTTTTTACCCTCCTTTTACATTTTTTATTTCCCTCATTATGTTAATATCCTCCTTTACTATTTTAACCAAATATGCATATACCCCTCCCTTCTCCCATCTAAAGAATATATGTCTAAACAGTAATGCCTTGTTTTTTCTTGATTTCTTTTATATGTCTGTTTCATATCATAGTACTGTCTTGTATTATTCTCTAAATTATCTAATGCATTTGTGTACCTTTTCGCATACTGCAGTAGAAAAAAAAAATGTTTTATTTTTCATTTTCAGTTTACTCCACCATTCAGACCAGTTTTTATAGAAGTCCTTCATGATTATATGATCCTATTAAATAAAATGCAAGCACCGAAGTCCCAGCACAAGTACCAAAATTAGGGCTGTAAGTTTTAAATAGTAGACCACCAAACGAAGAATAGTCCAAAGTAACAGCAACAGTTTAATGGTAATCCAAAAACAGCATACGTAGGAACAAATACACCTCACGTTTCGTCAAAAACTTCATCAGAATAACAACACACCATAAAATGACTTTTAAATACTCTAATTAATTTCAAACTAGCCTATGAGAATCATCTGTCATGAATATATTAATTAGTTAAAAAATGTATACATTTAATCCCCAAATCATGAATAGTCGTATTAAAATCTTTAAAAATAAAATACAACTTGTTTTATACAATACACATAAATACATTAAAAATATAAGTTTATTTGAATGTTTATTTGAATGTTTTAATTAAATAAATAAATCTATTTTTAAAAATACTAGTGTATATTGTAATGTTGAATGTTTAATGTAAAATGTTTAACTAATCATACACTGCCCTCTAGTGGAAAGTAATGTATGTTGTAATGTAGTATATATAATAAATTTAAAAACCTTTTGCATAAAATTATAAAAGACTACTAAATACAAATTACACTTAGAGATTTTTTGAAATATTTTGAAAAGTTTAAAGTTTCGCTGATCTCATTTTCAACACCGGTGCCAACGTAATCATATCATTGATACCTGGGAATTTATTTGACTCTAAAACAATTTGCCAATATAATTCCCTGTATGCAACTAAAGTTTCCCAACAGCCTCCCCTAGGATCAGATGGTACAACTTCGAAGACAAAAAAATTAAAATAAGCCCCATCACAGACCAAGGTGTGCTTAAATAAGGAATTTGTATCACGCTTGGTCCTGATGTCGTACAGGTGCTCGTAAATTCTCTGTTTCATTTTTCTTTCGCTTTTACCAACATAGAATGCTTCACATTGTCCACATAATGCGATGTATATAATGCCCTTGGTGTTGCAGTTTGCAAAAGAGTTTAAGGTGAGTGTCTTTTTACGGGCTACCAAAAAATGTGTGTTACCAGTTTTCAAATTTTTACAGTACCCGCAAGCTCCACATTTGAAAACACCATATTTTTTTCTTTTTATTCTCCTCATATCTCTTTGCATAATTAGCCTTTTCTAGGATTCCTTTAATGTTACAACCTCTTTTGTAAGTGTATTTTATTTCTTTGTCAAAAATGTATCCCAAATCAGAAACTTTTGCAAAATTTTTCCATTCCCTGTCTACAATCTTTCTGACCTTGCTAGCCTGTCCATCGTAGGTTAAAGTTAGGCCCGAGGGATATCCCTCATTGGGAATGTTGTTCTTAGTAGTCGTGACATTAATTTCCTTAAATTCTTGGCCTAATATAGGTGCAAATCTACCCTTTCTTCCTTCAACTACCTCATGCAATATCTGGTCAATCAATTCTATAGGGTAACCCCTATCCAAAAACATAGACTTCAAATTTTCACATTCATTTGTGAACAAAAGATCATCAGAAGTCATTCTACATATTCTCACTACTTGTCCTTTTAAAACACTTCTTTTCTGATAAAATGGATGAGAACTTGAGAAATGTAGGTAGGTGTTGGAGAAGGTTTTCTTCCTATACACACTTGACACAAAACACTGGCCATTTTTCTCCAAGTAAACATCTAGATAATTCATCTTAGTTGTGGTAAAATAATTTGTAAATTTTAAAAAGTTTGTAGTGCTATTTAGATAATCTACAAAGACCTCAAACTCATCAGAGGTACCCTTCCACAGAAAACATAAATCATCCAGAAACCTAACATATAATGTCCACTTATTTTCAAATCTAGGTATCAAAACATATTTGTTCTCCCAATAAGCCATTATAATGTTTACAATGTCATCGCCACACCCTTAGTTTGCCTGTAATATTCACCCTCAAAGAATAAAAAATTATTTTTCAATACTATTTCCATTAAGGTTAAAATAGTTCTAAATTCATTATGAGAAATTCTTTTGAGGGGTAGTAACATTTCTTCGAACCAGGCTAAACCAATATCATGGGGTATGCTAGTGAATAAATCAATAACATCAAGTGTACCAAAACCAGTGGTCTCACCATACAAATTGGATTTTATTTTACTAAGAAAATGCCAAGAGTCCTTTAAGATATTTTCATTCTCATCAACTATGTGTTTAATTTTAACATCTATATACTTGGCAAGGTGTTGAAAAATGAGATCAGCGAAACTTTAAACTTTTCAAAATATTTCAAAAAATCTCTAAGTGTAATTTGTATTTAGTAGTCTTTTATAATTTTATGCAAAAGGTTTTTAAATTTATTATATATACTACATTACAACATACATTTCTTTCCACTAGAAGGCAGTGTATGATTAGTTAAACATTTTACATTAAACATTCAACATTACAATATACACTAGTATTTTTAAAAATAGATTTATTTATTTAATTAAAACATTCAAATAAACATTCAAATAAACTTATATTTTTAATGTATTTATGTATACTGTACAAAACAAAGTTGTATTTTACTTCTAAAGATTTTAATATGACTACTCATGATTTGGGGATTAAATGTATACATTTTTTAATTAATTAATATATTCATAACAGTTGATTTTCATAGGCTAGTTTGAAATTAATTAGTGTATTTAAAAGTCATTTTATGGTGTGTTGTTATTCTGATGAAGTTTTGAGGTGTATTTGTTCCTACGTATGCTGTTTTTGGATTACCATTAAACTGTTGCTGTTACTTTGGACTATTCTTCGTTTGGTGGTCTACTATTTAAAACTTACAGCCCTAATTTTGGTACTTGTGCTGGGACTTCGGTGCTTGCATTTTATTTAATAGGATCATATAATCATGAAGGACTTCTATAAAAACTGGTCTGAATGGTGGAGTAAACTGAAAAAAAAAACTGTCACCTTTTGTATCACCATATGCTAACCCCCCAAACTTTCCAATAATACAAAAGAATCAGGTTCAGATCTAAGTGTCCTGTTCTATAAGTCCATTGAGTTTTGTTCCACACAGCTAATTATGACATGTTATCACTTCTTGTATTTTTAAATCTTTCATTTTCTTTTTACATTTTCCCCTTAAATCACAATTAGTCTCTTGCACTTATAATTTTCATGTTAACCCCCACATAATCTAATATTTGATGAAACAGATTCTCTCCATAATTTTAAAAACACATTCTGTCCACCTCACATCCACAACAGTTAACCTTGCCATCAGTACCAATGTTACATCTGGTATTTTCGCTGTTTTTTTACACAACACAGCTACTCCAGAAAAACATTAATTTCCTAAGTTCCGTATTATATTTCCACCCCACAATTATTCTGTTTGCTGTCTTTCTTCACTTGTCAGGACTCTTACGTCAACAGAATAACATCCACATTTGTTTAATTTTATTTATTTTACATTTGTTGACCTGGCTTGTCCAACTGGATATATGTTCATTTTCAGCAGAGGCCCAGGGAGAAAATCTCCAAGTCAGAACATTAATACACATTAAAAAAACATTAAAAAAACCGAGATACAGATTTAGCTCAGAGAAAAATAATAATAGCATTAGCATATATTTATAATAACAACAATAAGCAAGTAATTACAAATAGAGGGTGTTCAAATGGGGGATGAATGCAGAAAAGTAAGTTTAAGAAAGATTTTTTTTATACAGGATAAATGAAAGTAGTAGGAGCAAGTTGCAGCTAGTCAGGGTTAGTACAGGGGCAGAGCCAGTGCGTTATGCAGTGAGTTTTGAGTTTGGATTTGAAACAGGGAAAAGAGGAGATAGCAGTGAGGTTGGCAGGAAGGGAGTTCCAGGCTTTTCCTATAGTGTTAGATAACAAGGAATCACCTGCAAAGTTGTGGATTTAAAGGTTGAAATAAGTTTGTTAGAAGAATGCAGGCTTTTGAGGTTGCAATAAGGAGTAGTAAGGGTAGTAAGTATAGGGGTGTTGGCAGATTTGTAGAGGATTTTATGGGCTAAGGAGAGCTAGTGAAATAAGATCAGATTTTGCAGCTCAAGCCATCCCAATTGTTTTAAGTTTAAGCAGTGGTGAGTTCTAAAGGTAGAGCCAGAGGCAAATCTGGCAATACTGTTGTAGGCAACAGCCAGTTTGGTGAGATTAGTTTTGGACAAATATGTGTAAATAGGGGAGGCGTAAAGGATGGTAGAAATCAGATGGGAATGGGCAATGGTAGTTCTGGCAAGAGGTGTAAGAAATGGTTTAATTCTAAACAGGGAACCTAGTTTTCTGTTAACTAATTTTATAGTGTTGTTAATGTGAGAATCAAAGCATAAGTTGTTGTCTAGCTCTACTCCGAGGAGCCTGGTGGAAGGGTCAGGTGATATGTTAGTGCCATTACTAGACAAGACAGAGAAGTAGAATGGTGGGGATTTATGGGTGGGGAGAAGAGTAACAGTTTGGTTTTCTTTGCGTTTAAGATTAAGCATAGTTTTAGGAACCACGTTTCAACGTTTTGAAAAGTCTGTTGGGTGATAGAGTGCAGTTTGGAGGGGGTGAGGCAGAACAAATCAAAGTAGAATCATCCGCATATTGTATACAGGTTGCAGAGGGAATACTGGTATGAAGATCATTAATAAAGATAGAGAACAGAATGGGGCCAAGTATTGAGCCTTGGAGGACTCCAAGGGTAATGGGAAGGAGGTTGGATAAGTTGTTTTGCCAGCGTACTGCCTGTTGTCTGTTATGAAGATATGACTCAAACCACTTTATAGCACTAGGGTCGATTGCAAAAGTTTTAAGTAAGTTTATCAGTATATGGTGATTGACCATATTGAAGGCTTTGGATAGGTCAATAAAGAGAGCAGAGGTGAGTATGTTATTGTTCCGATTTTTGTTGATGCAGTCAGTAAAGGAAAGGAGGGCTGAAGTGGTGCTATGGAAAAGCCTGAAGCCATGTTGACAGTTGGCTAGTAGGTTGTAATTTAACAGGTGTTTAAGAAGTTTGTGGACACATTTTTCCATGATTTTAGCTAGGGGGAGAATAAGGCTATGGGACGGTAGTTAGAGAGTTCTTTTGAGATTCCACCTTTATGCAGGGGAATGATATGTGAGATTTTCCAGACTGAAGGAATGTAGCTTTCAACAAAGGTTCTGTTAATCAGAATGGAAATGGGATAGGCTTATGGTTTGGCTGCAATTTTTAGATACTGAGCAGTAAGAAGGCCAGCAGAAGGAAAGGAGGCTTTAAGCTTGTGGAGAAGAGAACAGATAAGTGATGTGGGTACTGGTTGAAGTTGAAAAGTGGGAATAGAAGTGTAAGAGGAGGAGGACTGAGAGGAGATATTGGGGGCTATTTGATTAGCTAGAGACTGGACAGTTTCAGAAAAGAAGGTATTGAAGGCAGTACTGGGGTTAGGTGGGAATTGGGGGTAGGGTAGGGGACGGAATGAGCCTGAAGGGCGAATGGAGTGGGAAGAGCCAGAGGGTGAAATAGCTACAGAGAGAAAAACAATCTGTAACCGAAGAGAGACAGCAGCTGAGACATAAGTATGATACTAAAAAGTTTACCTTATAGTATAAAATAAAAGGTTTAATGAGCAGGATAAAAACTTAGGGAAGAAAACTGAAATAGCTACAGAGAGAAAAACAATCTGTAACCGAAGAGAGACAGCAGCTGAGATGTAAGTATGATACTAAAAAGTTTACCTTATAGTATAAAAGAAAAGGTTTAATGGGCAGGATAAAAACTTAGGGAAGAAAACTGGGAAGGAGAACAGGGAGGAAAAGGGTCTAACTATGATGATAACCAGTGGGAGAAAATAGAGTGAGTAAAGCTTATTCCATGGTGTATAGTGCCACCTAGTGGAGACAGGCGAAGAAGGCAACCAGGGAGGATACTGTTTGAATGAAAGCCTGGTTTATCACTTGTAGAGAAAAGATAAAAATCTGGAGGGGCGAGAGGGCCAAGCAGGCTGTGGTCAGCTGCTAACATGCTGGAGGCATGGAGGCAAGAAGTATCGCTCACAGGTTAACGAGCAAAATACCAAAACTTGATATTTATCTTGGTATTAGGCTACGTACACAGAGCCTTCTGTTGAATAAGGGGATAACCGTACTGAAGGGCATGTTGAGCAGTAAGGAGTCTTCTCAAGTTAACAAGAGGAGGTGTTCCTTTTTGCTTTGTAGTTACAGTTTAAAAATTTCAATTCTTTTGCTAGAATCAAAGGGAGTGCCCGGGAAGGAGGCTGTAAAATAAAAGAGAAAGAACAATTCTGAGCAAAGACAGGCAGATATGGGGAGGCACAGAAGGAGAAGATAGGACAAGAAGTAAAAGAGTTAGGCTACACAGGAGGGATGCTAGGGAGAATAATTAGACATAAAAGGTGGAAAGACCTGGCAATGTCAAAAACAAGGACTGTTTTCCACTAAGCTCAAGGAAAAGTACACCCAGCTGAAAGATAGGGCAAGGCAAGAAGTGCTACGAGATGAGCCCCACACTGTTAGCCACACATGCAACAGTAGAGTACAGTCCATTATACGAGGGAAGGGGAAGTAGCAGGAGTAAAATACAGAATGAGTACAATAGCAACAGTAGTTCAAGAAATAATCAGCAACATTATATGCAACCTCAGAGTTGATTAAGGTTCATGCAACACTTAAATAGAGCAATGCAACACATTAATGGAACAATTATTCGGCATCACATTCATCATATGCTATCAGAGCCTTACACTGTATCTTATTAGTCAATTTAGCAGGCTGTGTCTAAGTTATCAATTATAGCATGCAAATGATTGCAGTAGGGACAGTATACTGCCACACAAATTAATGAATAACACTATCTGGTTGGAGCCGCTAATTAACTACAGTACGCATTGGCGTTGGCAATCCTTCGGTATACGAGACATGTTGAAATAGTCTCAGAAAAGACTATACATTAATAACAGCAGTACAAGTTCATAAACAGGACAGAGGTAACGCCAAAAGACACAAACAATTTAAGACAGTAATGGTACAAAAAAATATCAACTGAGTAACACTACAGCTAGCGGAGAGATAGGTTTCCAAGCGAGCACGCTATACTATCTCAGTTTAATGTCCAGGAAGCAAGCAACCAAGCAGAACATTCATTTCAGAGTGCGTAGGTACTACATCACTTTATATCTATCGCTGCTAAGTTCTGCTCTTACCAGGAGGCGAGACGAGCAGCCAAACTACAGGACCGTTTGGGGAGATAGAGCACGCACTGAGTTGGATCTACAACATTTTAAAAATGGCGCCAAACAAACCTCCAAACAGAAATAATGTCGTGGGAGGAAGTTGGCTAGGGGGAGGAGATATCACATTTAACATACCATTCCAGTACCTTAATACTGTTCACATTTACTGAAAGTAATCTAGCATTGTTGCTTTTCCTTCTTTTTAAGTTTAGGGGAAATATTTTTAAATTAAAATTTTTCTTAAACTTAAAAAAAAATCAATATCAATTCCTTCTCTTGACCTCTTGTCACGCATGCATTCTCTGTCTCCTCATTTTCCTCCTCCATATTTTGTCTTCTTCTACCCTTTCTTCTTCCCCAGCTTCTTGTTGTCCTTCCTTCTGTATGTTTTTCCCTGTATCATTCTTTTTCATTGTTTACTGTTCGCTCTTCTCAATCCATCCAAAAATATCCCTTTTTACAAAACCTGCATTCAGGCACACACCGTCATGCTGTATGCCATTTTTCCTCACACTGGTTACATTGTTTCTTGTGACAATCATTAATTAAATGAGGAAGAGGCCCCCAAAAGAATCATGATTTAGGCTGGCTAACATATCTTAATGTCCTTCTATGACCAGTCACAAAAATAACATTTGGCAAGTGTTTCATTTTTCCATTTCAGAAACAGCTTCCAACCTCAACCCTCCATTCCACAAGTTTCTCTCATCTCTAACTTCCACAATACTATCAACAATTTCACACAGTCCCTGCATGCATTTTTTTAACATTGTCTTCTTCCAGTTCATCAGTTCTAAACTGCAAAGGAACATTTTTTTAACATTTAAGTTACTGTCAGAAAACAAGTAATTGTTTGACAGGTAAATGTCCTTTGTTTTGCTATACAGTTCCAGAATTCCATCAGTTTCAAACGTTAAGTCACAAATCGCCTGTGTTCTAATATGTATGTTGTTTGTCTTTTCGGCTTTTCCCGGTTAGGGGTTGCCACAGCGGAACTCCGGTCCGCTAACGATTGGCAGTAGATTTTTTTTATGGTGCCGAGTTGCCAGCCCGAAGCCCAACTTTCAGCGAAGGCACGCTCATTATAAAAGACCAAATTTCTTGAGCTTTAAAACTCAGAACAGTTACCAAATTGTCCCACACATAATAAATGTCTATTACAGTGTAATTTTTTGGTTATTATTCTCACAGTTGGTCTTCTGTATTTTGTAAAAGCAGTTTTACTTGCAATTTGTTGCTGCTCTCCTTTTTTGCCTGCTGTCACTGCTGCATATGTTTTAGTTACTGCATTATCTGCTGCCACAAAACCAGACACCTTCTCAGTTTATTTCTGCTTTTCTCTTTTAGTTTTTGTCATCGCTGCGTACATTTTAACTACTGCATTCTCTGCTGCCACATCCCTTGGTACCTTTTCCGCATTACCATCTTCAGCTCTTCTGAAAAAGTTATCCACCATCTTACCCCATGAAACAGCAGTACTGTCACCTGGATTATCCTAGTCGATTATTTTTAAAGAACATCATTTGCACGCCTTCCTGACTCCAGTTCTGGTATCTGCACCACTTCAACAGACTTTCTTCTGTATGGAGACAGCTAAACACTTCTCATTTATAAGATCCCCCACACAGGAATCTTTGTTTACCTTCTGAATCTGTGTATCAAAACATTTTTCTTCAAATTCTCACTTTCTACCTCCAAACTCTCCATAGTTTTTCTCTCCTTCCTCCATTTTGCTTCTTTCCTTAGACCTCTTTCTTGCTGCTGTAGTATCCCCCGGCTCCATCTAGTAGCTCATATGATGGGGCTGTTACTCAGTGCCATGGCCAAATTTCTCCTAGTAGTTTAAATACTACCTCAGGTCTTCCCGGAAAAGAGGTGACTAGACTAGTGGGACTAACCTGGTCAATAAAGAGTAAGGATAAGTAAATAAATAAGTACTAACATAATTTCTACTTTGCAATCATTTTGTACAAAATAGATATATTCAAGCAATGTAGGAGCGGTCCTTTATTTATCATCACCCCTCAAAAGAGAGAAACCTGTTTTTTTGAAATTATGGAGTCTGGAGGTACACAGCCGATGCATCATAGGTTCATATGTAGGTACTAGGCTATCTGCCTGAAGGCATTTATAAGCCTAGCCAGAATGTGTTGGCTTTCACCATCCACGTAGATTAGTTCCCTGTGCCCCTGTCCAGCAGAGCCACTAAAGTGATCCCTGGGGTAAACTTTCTGTTTCCCATCCACTCACCAGGTTTCTCTTGAAGAGTGTTAGGAGCTCTGCCTAATGTAGATTGGAATCTTGTTCCAAAGCATGAGAAGTCTCTGGGACAGGAATCTATCCCTCCAGCACGTCCTATTTATTTTTGTGGTTAGGTTTAGATTCCCTAGAGCTTGTGGCTCGAGGGGATATGGTTTTCTTTAGGTGGAGCATGTCCATCAATTCTGGGTTGGACATGGCCTTGTATGTCAGGCAGAGATCACCTCTGAGTAGGCGGTATGCAACCGAGTACAGCTAGAGTTTCTTCATTTGAGCTGCATAGGGCATCTGTTTGAGGCCAGTGATCCTCTTGGTGAGGTACTTCTGTGGTCTTTCCAGCTGTTGTAAGGTACATCCCAAATGGGCGTTGTACTCTATGATGGGTCTGATGAGTGATGAGCAGAGGGGCACAATGACCTCTTTTGATCTGGATGCAAACCCTTTTGTGATTAGGTGGGCCACACAGAAGGATTTTCTAACCACTTTGGCAATGTGATTATCAAAGGAGATATTACTATCTACTTGGGTCCCCAGATCCCTTATTACATCTTCTGTATTTAGGAGACTACCACCTATGTGGTAGTTTGTGTGTACTTTGCTTTTTTCCAAAGAGGATGACTATGTTCTTTTTGGCATTTAGCTTGAGGCCATGATTTTGACACCAGGTATCCGTCTCAGTGAGACCCTTTTGGAGGATGTCTGTGTCAGCCGGAGAGTCAGTTATAGCCCCTAGTTTGCAGTCGTCTGTGAACTTGGTTAGCCATAGTCCTCCTGTGCTTGCCTGTACCTCTGAGAAGTATATGGTGAACAGGAGGGGTCCTAGGACTGAGCCCTGGGGAACGCCACTTGTAACTGGTTTAGAGTCGGACCTAGCTCCCGCAACTCTCACCTTGTGGGTTCTGTCCGTGAGCCAGTTGGCAAACCATCTTGTGACATAGGGGTTTATGTTCAGGCAGGTGAGCTTGTCTATAATACCAGAATGGGGAATGGTGTCAAAGGCCTTTGCGAGGTCTAGGTAAGCTGTGTGTACCTCCTTTCCCTCGTCTATAGCCTTGGTAACTGTCTCAAAGAAGTCCACCAGGTGTAGGGGGCATGAACTGCCCTTAACAAAGCCGAACTGGGTAGAGTCCAGTGTTTGGAGGTTCCCAATGCCTCTGTTAATGAGTTCCATGATGATGCGCTCCATAGCCTTGCAGACCAAGCTAGTCAGGCTTATAGGGTGATAGTTCCTGGGGTCTGTTGTATGGGTACATAGCCTGTGGAGAGTCTGAGTTTGAACAGTGTGTTTAGGTGAGGGGTTATTTTGTCTTTGAGCTTGTGTAGGACACAGCCTAGGACACCATCCAGTCCCACTGATGCTGTGTTTTTGGCTTTGGAGAGGGCTGTTGTAACCTGAGTGTCTGTGATTTCAGGGGCTTTACATTCTTCTGGTATGGTTATGGGCCCTTTTGGCGGTGAGAGGGGGGTGAAGTTTGCACTGAACCTGTCTGCCAGGATGTTGGCAATATCGGTCGATTCAGTGTATTTTGTGCCATTCTGCACTAACTCCGAGCAGATCTGAGAATTGCCACTTAGATTCTTGACATAGCTAAAGAATGCCTTGTGGTTATCTTTGGAGTCCTTGGCAATTTTTCTTTTGAAGCTAGCCTTGGATGATTTTATGAGGGATCGTAGTTTCTTGCTGATACTGATCAGGGATGTCTTCCCTTTTTGGGATTTTGCTCTTTTCTGTACTAGTTTCCGCCTTCTGTTGAATAGCTTGTTTATGGCAGGGGTCCACCAGACTGGTTTCCTTTTCTTGGAGGAGTGAGTCTTGGTTTTGCTTGGGATAGCATAATGCATGCATTCTTGTAGCTGCCCGTAGAATGCATTAGTAGAGGATTTTGCATCTTGGACAGTGTTATCCTTTAGCATGGGTAAATCCCAATTGAGCAAACAAATGTAAGTTAAACTACGTAACAAAGCCAAAAAACTCACTAAAACAGACAAAATATCTTACTACCAAAAATTACAGGATAGGCACAGGAACAACCCACATAAATTTTGGGCAGCAACTAACTCTATTTTACAACCAGGTAAAACAACTACCCCAACACCAAAAATAGATAACAACCAAGAAGACATCCCCACTCAATTTAATAAATACTTTAAAGAAACCATCCAGACCCTTGCAAACAACCAACCCTATGACAACATCCCCACCCCTGCAAATCCACCCCCACCCCCAACTAACAATTGCCCCAAGTTCAGCTTCCACTCAGAACCAACCAAATCCATTGAAAAACTACTATGCAAGCTCAAACCAACGTCTCCAGCCGCAGATAAATTACCTGCTGAATACCTCCACCTGGCTGCAGAGGCCATATCATATCCTGTCTCCATCCTAATTAACAGATCCATCTCTGAGTGTATAGTACCCAAGCTATGGAAAATATCACATATCATCCCTCTACATAAAGGGGAACCTCCCTGGAACTCAGTAACTACCGCCCTATTGCCATACTACCCCCTTTATCTAAAATTTTAGAGAGGGTAATACACAAGCAACTAATGAAATATCCCCTAGAAAATATTCTAATAGCAACACAACAACATGGCTTTAGACCCTTCCATAGCACCACCACCGCACTAACAGAATTCACCAACATTGTCAATACTCACAGAAACAACGGACTCCTTGTATCTGCTACGTTCCTTGACTTGTCCAAAGCATTTGATATGGTTAACCACAATAAACTCCTTCTTTCACTAGCAACTCTAAACCTTACCACCCCTGCCATCTCCTGGTTCAAAATCTATCTAGAGGAAAGGAAACAAGCTGTTATGTAGCAAAACCAACTCTCCCCCTCCCTACCAGTCTCCCTAGGAGTACTCCAAGGCTCCATCCTGGGACCACTTCTTTTTACCCTCTTCACCAATCAGCTCCCAAACAGTATTCCTAAAGCCTCAATAGCGCAATATGCAGATGATACCACCATAATATGCGCAGCCAAATCAATTGACATCCTTCACTCCCTAACACAAGAATGCTTTTCCCTAGCAGAAACTTGGATTACAAACCAAAGGCACATTCTGAACCCAAATAAAACAAAGCTAGTACTCTTTAGCTCCCACAGAGCCACACCTCCCACTGATTCTTTCTTCATCTCCTCCTTTAACAAGACCACAATCACCCCCACAAATCATACCAAACTTTTAGGGGTTGAAATAGATAATCACCTTAGATTTGACCTACATATTTCTATATCTATAAAAAAGTACATAAAAAACTTGGCCTACTGTATCGCAATAAAAAATTCCCATTCCCCACTGACCACTCCAAAACTACAATAGCGAGGACTCACCTACTATCCACCCTACTTTATGCCTCCCCCGTGCTTACAAATCTTCACAAATATGACCTAAACAAACTTGATAGTTATAATAAGATAGCCAAATTCGCTACAACCTCTCCCATCAGAACACATCACTGTGAATGCCTAAAAAAACTCAATTGGCTAGAACTACCACTACTACTTCAACTCAATCAACTATTACTAGCCCACAAAATAATACATAACTCATAAAACACCGCAGCCTTTCAAAATATTTTGCAACCCTATACAACTGCCAGGCCATTGAGGACTAGCACACAAAACCTCCTCAAAGTAACCAAATATAACAATGAAGCTGATAAGTCTGTCTACAGCCACTGTATAGCAAAAACCTGGAACTCCCTTCCTGCCCACATAACTGACAACAAATCCCCATCACAGTTCAAGAAACTTGTTAAAACTCACTTTTTGAATAATCGACTGTGCTCATGTATCCCCCCTGGCTAATGTCTCATTAGAACACTTCACCTAACTTAAGTAACTCTGATAAGCCAACCAATCATAGTACTGTACCCACTTAGGACTGTTAATCTACTGCTCATCCCATCTCTCCAGGAGTTAGGGAAAACTACCCCAGCAATGTTGAGCTTTCCACTACCCCAGCAATGTTGAGCTTTCCATAAACAACTAAAACCAAGAGAAGACATATTGTAAATCAATTTGTTATCCTTCTCAACTAAAACTAGGCGATGACATATAGTGAATCAATTTGTTATCCTTCTCAACTATAGCAAGCATCATCTGCTCTCTCGGAGCCTTATTCTACATATCTCTGCTTTTACTCTAATAGTAAATCTATCACAGGAATCCTAAACTTAGGAATATCTTCTAAAATGTAATATTATATTGTAGAGAATGAATGTATCCTATCTGTTTGTTAATATGTATGTCAAAGTAGCTTCTATGGAAATTTATGAAGAAACAGTCAGATGGAAACCACCACGATGTAGAAATAAAGTTGATTTATTGTATAACAAGCGCTTTCACGTGCATCCAAGGCACGCTTCCTCAGGTTTATACAGCTTTACTTCATTAAGCAGCTTTTATATACTACTAAATCATCCATCAATTAACTTTAATTCAATCAACCAATAAAAACATTTATCAATTGAGCTTGCCAAAATAAGTACAATAAATGAAGCAGTTTAAAGGCAAAGAATAATTAGAAAAAATAGATAAAAATATGCATTCAGTTCTTTAAAACATGAAGCAATATTATCAAATTATGATCTTACATATATTCATATTATGATATTCTAAAACCTCATAAAACATCTATGGAAATTGTATGTCAAAAGTCTGTCCTTAAAACTATGTTTTGTAAAAAAATTGTTCTCTTGGAGATTTTCTCCCTGGGCCTCCACTGAAAATGGACTTGTAATCCAGTTGGACTCTCCCGGTCAACAAATGTAAAATAAAATAAATAAATGGGGGCTTTGAAACTTTCCACCTCGGTCTTAAGTAATATGAAGTTTGCTTTTGAAAAATTTTTCATGGTGGTTTCCTTGTCCGGGGGTGGGGGCGGAATGTGGATATCCAGAGTGATTTGTTTATGGTCAGATCTAATCAGCGAGGGGTTGACCTCCGGTGTAGAACACCGGTCGCCCATGTTGGTCATGACCAGGTCCAATATGTTGTCACCTCTGGTGGGAGTGTTGGGCAAGGGAGTTAGTACTTGAGTAGTTCTCCCAGTTAATGTTTGGGTAATTGAAATCACCCAGTATTAAGGTGTTTGGTAGGCCCTGTATATTTCCCAATGTTTCCAGAAATGGGGAATGGGGGTCCTGGGACATGGTGGGTGATCTGTAGCAAGCTACAATTTGAATTGCAGTTTTGCTCGTTGTTAGTTGCACGTGGATGATCTCTGAAGCATCGTGCTGTATCACTAACCTGGAGGTATGGGTATCCTTGATGAATATGGATACGCCCCCGCCTTTTGTATTTTGGTCCGGGTTCTGTGGCCGAAATGTATGGTATGAGTTGTAGCCTGGTAGTGCTGGGGTGCTCTCTGGAGCCTTAAACCAGGTTTCTGTTACTGCACATATATCGATTTTCTCCATACTGATGAGTGCCTCGAGTGCATGCATTTTGAGGTTTAGACCCCTGGCACTGAGTAGCAATTTACTCAGTTTTTTGTTACTTGTGCTGTTTACGGCGGTGGGTTTGTCTTTTGAGCCTTGCCTAAAAAAGGCACTATGGGGGTGGCAAGAGCCTTGGCCAGTATTCGAAAGCCTAATGGTGACAGGTGCAAGCCATCTGTAGCGAAGCAGTGTGGCTTGTCGAGCATGTCATCCCAGGCGGACAGACACTAGATCCCCTTTGAATGACACCAGAAATGTAGCCAATTTTTGAAATTGATCATTTTTTTCTTTATACCGTGGTATCATTCTTGGTGAGGCCAGAATGCTACTCAGAGTTAGGATCATACCGGCCTGGGCTACATGATCAGAGAGCTCTTCCATGTCTCTTTTCATGTAGTCCAGGGAGGTATTTCTCAGGTCATTCATGACAGAGTCATATTAGTACTTGTTCTGAAGTGACCTGAGTGCTTGTGTTATGTGGCGGATCCTGGCACCTGACAGGCAGCTAACAGTAACCTTCTCCTTGTTCAGCCTAGTGAGTGGGACGTCAGTGTGCCTGACTATAGAGTCACCTATTACTAGTGTGTTGGGTATGTTATTTTTCCTTAAGGGCTGTGATTGCGTTGCACACTGATTTTGTGAAGTATGTGTTTCATGGTTTGTGTTGGGGAGTGGAGGTTGCTTGGATGTCTGCTTTGGAGGTCTCTGTTGCTTTTGCAGATTTTTATTTAGAGCCTCCAAG